>NC_042615.1:377077857-377371241 GCF_901001135.1 Rhinatrema bivittatum | reverse complement strand
GGGCTGCTCTCCCTGCCTTGGTGCCTGCAATCCAACTACTTCTGCCTGCTGGTATCTACAACACTCAGCTACCAACTTAGTGAGTAATCTAAACTTTGTCAGTCTGTCTCATCTACAGCTCAGCACTGGGAACATGCATCCGGAACTCCCTATATTATCGTGTGCTGCTAACATCTACCATTGTGAGACGGGTCTCCTCTGTCGAGGGTCCCTGGACTGCTACTACTGGATCACCACCCTTCTGCCACCTCTGGTGGTATCATCCAGCTGTATAATAAAAGACAAATCTCTGTGTTTGCGTGTCTCGAGTCTAGCCTAGTACTTTGGTTCCTCACGGGGCTCCTCCCCATGGGAGTGGCCATCACCGCAGTACCCAAGAATCCACTCCAACACCTCAAAACCATAACAGTGATGTGCTGGCTCCCACGAGTTTTCCACAGGGCCGAATCCCTCCCACGCGAGAATGTACTCCCATCTCCTCCGAAGGGCATCATGAGTCGAGGACCTCCCAGACCTGGAGGATGGTATCCGATTCGGTGGAAACCGGTGCTGGCTGCAGAGGCCGTCGGGATGGCCAGGAAAGAACGAGCGGCTTTAAAAGCGACACGTGAAACGTGTTATGGATACCCATATTGGAGGTAGACACAGTTGTAGGACACGGTGCCAACTTGCCGTAGGACTGGGAATGGTCCGATGAAGCGGGGTGCTAATTGCTGTGAAGGCATCTGTAGGCAGATATGCCGGGTATTCAACCATACCTTCTGTCCTGGAAGGAACACTGGAGCCGCTCGCCAGTGGGCACCTGTGAAATGCTTAGCACGATCTGCTGCCTGCCGGATCCGGTGCGTCACCTGGTCCCACACACAACGAATCTCCTGCGCTGTAGCTTGGGCTGCAGGAGAAGGAACCTGGAGCGGAATGGGTAGCGGCCATCCAAATACGCAAATGGAGAGGTTCCAGAAGCAGCTGCCACATGGCTATTGTGGGAGAACTCGGCCCATGGGAGTAGATCTGCACAATAGTTATGTTGATCGTTGATGTATACTTGTAAGAAGGATTTCAGGGAACAGTTGGTCCATTCGGCCTGGCCGTTAACCTGTGGGTGGTAGGCCGAGGTCAAGTTGAGGTTGATTCCAAACTTCTTACATAGCGATCTCCAGTAGCGGGCAGTGAACTGTGGGCCTCAATCGGAAACAATTTCCTGTGGTAACCCATGAAGGCAGAACACATGCTTTAGGAACAGTCGAGCAACCTCGGGAGCAGAAGGAAGGCTTGGTAGTGGTATGCAGTGAGCCATCTTTGAGAAACGGTTGATGATGATCCATATAACAGTGTTCCCCAGTGGGAGCACTGAGAGGAGAGGATCACCTTGCTGGTGGCTGAAAGGAACCAGTAAATTTTTGCTTGGGACATTGTCTTTTTTAAAGTATTGGGGAAAACTTAACTATTTGGGAACATTATTTTGTGTGTTTGTCCTTTTAATAGTCAGTAAGGCAGCGAATAAACAGAAGTTAGACTGTATTTTTAAATAGTCAGTCAGTAAGGCAGCTAGTAAGCAGTAGTTAGTGTGTTTATTTTTAAAAGTCTGTAAGGCAGCTAGTAAGCAGACATTAGATTGTTTGTATATTAAAAAAAAAAAAAATTGCCAGAAGCTAGAAATAAGCTAGGAGCAGGGAATATCTAAGTAAAAAGGTTGAAACGTTCAGTTCAGTTACTCACCTTGGAAAGGTGTTGAGGTAGTGTGATTTGGTTTGATTAGGAACCAACATTTGTTAATCAAAAGAGCAGTGAGTCACTCTGGCTGACTAACTGAAGTTAGTCTGTTTGTGTTTCCCATCCCTCCCACACCTAGCTCATCCTTTAATTTATAGGCAGGTGCCACTTACCAAAACAAAAAACCAAAAAAAACCTTATGGAGAATTTGATCATTTCCCTGTAGGCCACTATTAGACATATAGGGGCAGATCTTAAAACATGCACGCGGGCATAGATTTGTTCGCGCAATCCGGCGAGAACAAATCTATGCCCAATTTTATAACATGTGCGCGCTGCCGCGTGCATGTTATAAATCTGGGGTCAGTGTGTGCAAGGGGGTGCACACATGTGCACCTTGCGCATGCCGAGCCCGAGGGGAGCCCCGATGGCTTTCCCCGTTCCCTTCAAGGCCGCTCCGAATAATCGGAGCGGCCTTGAAGGGAACTTTTTTTCTGGCTCTCCCCGGCTTCCCCTCCCTTCCCCTATCTAACCCACCCCCATCCTAACTAAATCACCCCCCCTTACCTTTGTCAAAAAAGTTACGCCTGCCAAAGGAAGGCGTAACTTGTGCATGATGGCTGGCTGCTGGTGCGCCATTCCCCGGCCCAGGGGCTGCTTCTGAGGCCATGGCCATGCCCCCAGAATGCCTCTGGGCCGGCACCACGCCCCCAGCCCTGCCCCCGGAATGCTCCCGAATACCGCACCGCCCCCGGCATGCCCCCAATATGCCCTCGACACGCCCCCAAGCAAATCCCTGGGACTTATGCACATCCCTGAGCTTTGTGCGCGCCGGCAGCCTATGCAACATAGGTGCGCAAGTCCCCTGTGCGTGTAAATCCAGCTGGATTTACGCGCGCAGGGCTTTTAAAACTTTACTCCATAGTGAATTCACTAATACATTTAAAGGACATTAATTAGACACATTCCTACTCCCATAGTAACCTAAAACTTAAGTAGGAACTGAACAAATTTGAGATGAAGGCAGCAGTCCAGCAGCAAGAGGGGGGCTTCCCAGTCTTTTGCATCGAGTGTCACATGTATGATTTTTTACCCGCCGGAGAAAAATTGTACCTGTGCATGTGATGCAAAGAGCTCCTGGCTCTCAGAGAATGAGTCCGATCTCTGGAGGCTAGAGTGGCAGACCTGGAGGAGCTGAGGCAGACAGAGAGGTATATAGATGAGAACTTCAGGGATATAGTAGCCAAGTCCCAACTTCAGACTGGCAGCCCAGATGCTGCCTTGAACGAAGAAGGTCTCATGATTGGAAAGCATCAACTTGGTGCAGCGGGAAAGGATCCTGTAGCAAGGACCTGCTCTCCAGGTGATGCATTGTCCTTTCACACCGAGGATATCTCCCCAAGACCTACTGCCCAGGAGGGAAGGGTTAGGTCAGCCATCATAGTTAGTGATTCGATTATTAGGAATGTAGACAGCTGAGTGGCTGGTGGGCGAGAGGATCACATGGTATGGTATCATGCCTACCTGGTGCGAAGGTGGCGTACCTCATGCATCACCTAGATAGGATTTTAGACAGTGCTGGAGAGGAGACGGCTGTCATGGTACATGTGGGCACCAACGACATAGGAAAATGTGGGAGGGAGGCTCTGGAAGCCAAATTTAGGCTAAGTAGAAAGCTTAAATGCAGAATGTACAAGTTAGTATTATCTGAAATGCTCCCTGTTCCACACGCAGGTCACCAGAAGCAGGCAGAGCTCCGGAGTCTCAATGCGTGGATGAGACGATGGTGCAAGGAAGAGGGATTCAGTTTTGTTAGGAACCGGGGAACCTTTTGGGGAAGGGGGAGTCTCTTCCAAAGGGATGGACTCCACCTTAACCAGGGTAGAACCAGATTGCTGGCGCTAACCTTTAAAAAGGAGATAGAGCAGCTTTTAAAAGAACAAAGGGGAAAGCCAACAGTCACTCAGCAGTGCATGGTTCAGAGAGAGGTATCTGTGAAGGATACTAATGATGCATTAGAATTAGGGCATCCCTTCAGTGAGGTTCCAATAATAAGAAAAGTAGTCCAAGTGCCTGTAACTAAAAACTCACCTGAGCTAAAAAATTCTAACTTATCCCTATCAATTAAAAAGCAGAATGAAAATACAAACAAAAACAAATTTTGAAATATTTGTATGCTAATGCCAAAAGTCTAAGAAGTAAGATGGGAGAATTAGAATGTATAGCAATGAATGATGACCTAGACTTAATTGGCATCTCAGAGACATGGTGGAAGGAGAACAACCAATGGGACAGTGCTATACCGGGATACAAATTATATCACAATGACAGAGAGGAGCACCCGGGAGGCAGTGTGGCGCTTTATGTCTGGAATGGCATAGAGTCCAACAGGATAAATATCCTGCATGAGACCAAATGAACCACTGAATCTTTATGGGTAGAAATCCCTTGTGTGTTGGGGAAGACTATAAAATAGGAGTATTCTACTGTCCACCTGGTCAAGATGGTGAGACTGACAGTGAAATGCTAAGAGAAATTAGGGAAGCTAACCAAATTGGTAGTGCAGTAATAATCGGAGACTTCAATTACCCTATTATTGACTGGGTAAATGTATCATCAGTACATGCTAGAGATATAAAGTTCCTGGATAAAAGAATTGACATTTTTATGGACCAATTGGTTCAGAAACCGACAAGAGAGGAAGCAATTTTAGATCTAATTCTCTTTCTCCCCCTCCTGTTGCACTTCATCTGGTCACAGTTCCTCCCTCTGCGCTCTCTTCACTGTTTTCAACTGACTTTCTCATCACTCATCTGCCTTATCCCCACCACCTTCCTCCTCCAACTAATACTTCATACTGTCTCACTCTACATTTCTCGTGCTATATCTTGCCACTATTCCAACTACTTCTTTGGCCTGCCTCCTACTTCTGTCTTTCTGGCCCTCCCTCCTCACTCCACCTTCCATACCTCTCTCCTCCTTAGCTGCACTCAACCCACTCGCATGCCTATCATGCCCACTTATCATTTTTATTCTTAGCACACTCATATACTCTGCCTTTTCACAATCTAAACAAAAAGGATGACAATCAGGACAAAACAACAAACTCACACTTCTTTCACACACAGATAGAAACTGCAGAGAATGGAAAAGCTAAACACTAAGGGAAACAGCAAATGATAAGATTATCCACTCAGGTATGCAATGATATGCTCTTCTCTTTCTCTCTTTTCTCTTTCCAAAAATGTTCCTCCAATTCCAGGATTCCTCACTCACCTCTTTCCAGTGGCTGCTGGAAGAAAGCTTTTATTTGTTTAGAAAAATATCACACAGTATTTTTTAGAACACATTGCACAGTATTTTATCACAATGCATGGTATTTTATTGCAGCAACAGCCACTGCACTTTTTCTTTAATAAACATCACAGAAAATGAGGTACTGTGTAGTATCTCTTTCAAATAACATGTAGTAAAGGGATATTTTTATTGCACTTTAATAAATATACCCCCTAAGATTGTGCCTGAGGCAATGGAAGATTTATTTTATTTTTATTTATTTATTTATTTAGGGTTTTTATATACCGATTTTCTTGATACAGATCAAATCAACTCGGTTTACATAGAACGATAGTACATTAACATGAAGATGAAATGACTTGCCCAGGCTCTCAAGAAGTGTCAGTGGGATTTGAATCCTGGCTTCGCCGGATTGTAGCACTAGGCTTTTCTGCTACTCTTAGGCTCCTCCCCCATTTCTTATGAAATAATGGGATGAGACATGGCATGTAAGTCGTTAAGAGTATATTTAATGATGAGTGGTAATTAAAGCATGGACAAGAATTTTTGCCCACATACCCGTAGTTTTCTCTTGCGTCTCATGCGTCTCATGCCATTGTCTCATACCCAATTCCATATGTTTCTGACTTCAGAAGAGCTAATCTGAATATCTGAAAGAGTTAATGAGAATCATGCATATTGTAATGAAGCTAATATTGCAATACATGTGGCAGAGAGAGAAAGTTGGCCTAAACTCCTGAAGAAAATGTGTTCATTTGGCTTTGTTGAGAAGTGCAAGGCTTCTTAGCAGGTTTTCTTTTTTTCAAACAGATGATGCTAATAAATTAATTTGCCAAAGATGATAAATTACTTGATGATAATTTTTTTTTCTAAGTCCCACACATGGGTGAATCAAGCTTCACTGAGACCTTGGGAAACTTCTAAACATTTTATAACCATGTAATTGAAAATATGTCTCTATCTATTGTATATATTGGCAAGCTCTTTTTAAGGGGGCAATTTTCAAACTGTTTTCATTAGAATAAAGTCTGTGGATATGCTTTTACCTGCAGACTGTGTATCAATTTTCAAAACAAAAGGACACACATACTTTCATTTTCAAACTTGCCATAGGTACAAGGTACCCATGGACATTTGTACCTATTTTTTATGCAGGTAGTTTTTCTTTAAAAATAACACACACAGAGGATCACTTTCAAAGAACTCCATGTGATGCCCATATAGTACTACTGACAATCTGTGTGTACCTGCACATAGCAGGTACAAACAGATCATCAAATACGCATATTTCCACCTCCAACTTACTGGCAAATACCTGTAAGGCATAAGAGCATATTTTAATAAACTGAATGTGTGTATTTTTCCTACCTCTTTTAGAAACATGAATGCTGTATTATTTATGCATGAAACAAATATGACATGCTCACGCAAAACTCTGATTTACATGCATGAGTTGGTACATTTTAAAACTTGCACATAATTGTAATTGCTGGTTTTCTAACACAGATATGCAGGACAAAATAATTTGTTTTACTTTTCAGTTTGTTTTCGGGAGGTTTTTTTCCTCACAAATTTTGGATCATGGACTGCTTGCTTTTTTCATTCTTGTGAAAAAAACGAACAAAACAAACAAACAAACAAAAAATCCACAAAAACAGCCAAAACCTAATATTAGGCCTCTCTCCAACCCTCTGGGAAAAATGCTGGGGCAAGGATTGTAATGAAGCTAATATTGCAATACATGTGGCAGAGAGTCCCCACTTACCCAGTCCAGTGGGGATCCGCCAGCTGTGACTAGGTTGAAACCTCAGACTTGCATAGGCCGAGGACTTGTAATTCGCCATGGCATTGGCCTACTCAAGTTCATGCCTCAGCCTAGACCAGATCCCAGACCCAGGCCTGATGCTGCAGCCCAGCCTGGAGGCTGGGTCCCAACTCTGGGACCTCAGCCCAGATACAGGCTTGATGCCACAACCTGACCTAGAGACCATGTTCCACTGGTGGAGCCTCAGCATAGATCAGAGCCTGATCCTTGGCCCGATACCACAAACTGCTCCGGAGGCCAGGTCCCAATACCTGGGTCTCAGCCGGAACCCAGACTAAACCTTGTGACCTGCCGCAGAGGCCATGTCCCGATGCCTGGGCCTTGGCCTAGAATGGAGCTGGATCCCAGGCCTGATGCCTCAAACCAACCCAGAGGATGGATTCTAACACCAGGGCCTAGGCCTGGACCTAGGCTTGATGCTGGGGCCTTGGCCAGGAGGCTGGATCCTGCCTGGGCCTTGGCCTAGAATGGAGCTGGATCCCAGGCCTGATGCCTCAACCCGACCCAGAGAATGGATTCCAACACCGGGGCCTAGGATTGGACCTAGGCTTGATGCTGGGGCCTCGGCCAGGAGGCTGGATCCTGATGCCTGGGCCTTAGCTCATGGTCAGGCCGAGGACTTGGATCCTAGGCCTGGGATCTCCTCTTCTTGGTCCTCTTCTTTATTCCACTCTTCAATGCTGAATGAAGCATCTACTGGGGTTGTGCTGGAGTTAATTCTGATGCATTCACCCCAGCAGATGGCATTATTTTGATGTTTGACACTGTACAGTATTGAAGGGTTGAAGAAATAAGAAGACCAAGGAGAGGAGCTCCCAGGCTCGGGCTTCAGACCTAGGCATCATGCTTGGGCATAGGCCATAGCCCTTGCTTTGGGCCTCGGACTATACCCTAGTGAGGGCCCAGCTTCGGGCCTAGGTCTGGACCTAGTTTGAGGTTTTACACCAATGAATTGGTGGAGCCCCCGATTCAGTTCTGAGACTCCTGAATGAAACAAATTAGTAATATTTCTCCTGTTTTGCACTTTTGTTTTAAACAAATGTACATCCTTATTTCCTAATTCCTCCACTAGTTCAGCCACTCCTTCTCCAAGACATCCAGACTCTCCTAGTTCTTCAGCCTGAATGACTCCCAGTTCACCCATACCTCCCAAAAAAACAATAATTGACAATAGACCCACCTGAAATCAATTGCGCAAGATAGATAGCAGGTGTAACATTGTGCAAATAAGTTACCACATATAGGGGCTGATGCAATATTTTGGTGGTGAAAGCGGGCACTGAACAGTCAGCGCCCGCTTTCTTAATGTGCCCCCAGGTAACCCTATGGGAGCGTCATGCAATATTTAAATTACGGGGATCACGTTAGCTCCAGACAGGCATTAATTTCTGATCACTAAATGTGCATCCTAGATGCACATTTTTTTTGCATCGGGAGTGAATGCTAATAATCTCAATCACATGCATTTGCATGTGATTAGCACTATTAGATTCACTCCATGTTGGACGCACATTGTAAAGGCGCTAATCCCCTTATTGCATCGGCCCCATAGTCATGTAAGTCTCTAATAAAATAGCAACTTGTGCGTGTATCTCTTGGCTAACCCCAGAATGCCTCTTGACTGTCTCTTTTTTAGGCAAAAAATGCATGTATGATTGATGTGTACAAGAATACAAGCTACTTACATGCATATATGCTAATTTTTACATATGTAACAGAATTGAAAATGAAATCTACATGTTATTTTCTTCCCTTAGAACACATATTTTTAGTTCAAGCATATTTATTTATTTAGTGACAATAAGAAAAGACAAATGCAAAACAATTGCAACAATAAAACAGTCAGCTCCATGATATTGTGATACAAATGAAATACAATACAGGCAGTATAATAAATCAGAAATCCTAGGAAGATAGAAACATTGCCACGATTGCTACCATATTTTTGTAATCTGAAAAAAGTCACCAATTTTTCTGCAGTAACAAGTTCATGTCTATAATAAGTACAAACTAAATTCCACCAGAAATGAAGTCCCAACCCAGTATTATCTTTCCATGAGGACAATATAAATTTTATAGCTTTTGCAATAAAAAAAATCAACTAATAATTTTATCCAGCAGGTTGTAAAAGATTTTAAGATTCAAAGACTTCCAAATTAATATTCTATAATTCAATTGTTCATAAATTGTAAAAGTGTACATATGCATTTCCAGACCTCAGCCCAGAAATCCCATAGATTACAACAAAAGAATAACATATGAGGCAGGGTCCCAACTTCTTTAGCAGAAGACCAACACATATTGCTATTAGAATGAGACAACTTAGGAACATTGAATGGAGTCCAAAGTGTATGATATGCCACAAAAAAAAGAAGGATTGAATGACAGAAGCAGATAAGGAAATCTTGGTAATACTCTCCTAAAACTTACCCCATAGCCTCATATCTAATGCCTCATTCTTTCTGTACCCAAGCAATGGGGATGAACAAGAGCCCCTAACTGCTTACAAACAGGCCGATACAGTACAGTATGCTCCGGCGGAGCGCACTGTTAACCCGCGGTTGGACGTGCATTTTCGACGCGCTAGCTTTACCCCTTATTCAGTAAGGGGTTGGACGCACATTTTCGATGTGCTATTATGCACATCGAAAATGCGCGTCCAACCCCCCCCCCCCCCCCCCGAAACTAATAGCACCCGCAACATGCAAATGCATGTTGATGGCCCTATTAGTTATTCCCGCACGATTCAGAATGTAAAATGTGCAGTCAAGCCGCATATTTTACCTTCAGAAATTAGCACCTACCCAAAGGTAGGCATTAATTTCTCTCGGCTCCGGGAAAGTGTACAGAAAAGCAGTAAAAACTGCTTTTCTGTACACCCTCCAACTTAATATCATGGCGATATTAAATCAGAGGTCCCAAAGTGAAAAATAATTACAAATTTAAAATCAGCCCGCAGCTCGCGGGTTGAAAACCGGACGCTCAATTTTGCCGGCGTCCGGTTTCCGAACCCGTGGCTGTCAGCGGGTTTGAGAACTGACGCCGGCAAAATTGAGCATCGGCTGTCAAGCCCGCTGACAGCCGCCACTCCTGTCAAAAAGGAGGCACTAGGGACGCGCTAGTGTCCCTAGCGCCTCCTTTTACCGCAGGCCCTAATTAGCATAATTTTATTTACTGTATCGCACGCATAGGACACTGGCCTGTGCACGCACCGGGAGAGTGGGAGCCTGAAAGAATGCAAGCCTGCTTAGAGGAAGACATTATAATCTCACTGGTAAGCATCACTTGCAGATCATCAGTCAAAGCAGAGAAATCCAATGTAGAAAATATAATACAAGGTCAGATCTGAAACCACAAAAAACAATTGAGTTACAGGGATGCCAAATTCCCTCAGCAAATACAAGAAGGATTTTGACTTATTTTGATCTTGTATCTGAGAAATGGACCATATTCCACTTGTTTCCACAATTTTCAGGAAATGGATGTATACCTAATACAAAATTTAGAATTATATCAGATAGGCATACTGTTAGCTGAAATCCAGTTTGCTTTCCCATCCTTAGGGAAAATTTTGTAATGCGGCAATAGTGGCATGAAGCACAAGATGATCTTCCAAATACACAGGAAGGGTCATAGCATGGAGGAGATAAAGGGGAATAGGACTACTTATAGCTTTCTCAATTAGGAGCCAACCAGGGTAATTAACTCCATCTTATTTTGCATCCAATATCTTCCTTGGTACAATAATAGGAAGATTAAAATCTCCCCCCAACATCACAAGATAGGATCCAGCTTCTGAAACAGATTGAGTAATCTCTTGAAAGAAACCCAGGACATCTATATTAGGAGCCTAAATGTTGAACAAAAGTACAGACAACCCATTTAACTGTAGCACTACCCACACCCATCAACCTGCAGATTCCTGTAATGTATCTAAAGTATTTGGCACCCAGGGCAGATACTTCCTTTGGCACACACACACCCCATTTATAATTTAAAATTTACTAGACATCAATAAACTATTTCAAAACAGCAGACATATCAACTGACACCCATTAAAAAATAATAAGGATTTTAAAAATCTCCTGCTCTCCATATATGTCATATTAATTGTCATAGGTTGAGGGCATGCATGCACACACACACATTATGCTCCTCTCATACACCATCATAACACTTGGTAAGAGACAGAAGGAGCATCTGTGTATATGTGAGAGACACACACTTCCTCTGTGTCTTTCTCTCACACACAAACTTCCTCTGTGTCTCTCTCACTCACTCTCATATACTAGCATACACACACATGCTTCCTCTCTGTGTCACTCTCTCTGATACACTAACACACATACACATGCAGGTAAAAACTGAACAGGGGGGGGGGGGGGGGCGCATGACATCACTGTGCTGAATGGGGGCCTGAACTGTGAGCTCCTGATCCATCCCTCAAATAATCTCCGTGACTAGCAAGCATTTGAGCATTAATTCCACCCATCCAGCTACAGGATTCAGTGTGAACCTTTACGGATGGCCACTAAATGGAAAACAGCTGACCTTAAACAATATTCATACAATAAATTGGCCCTAGACACTGCTGAAGACAGAGAAGAGCAGGCCACATTGGCGGCGGGAGACCACGCAGATGCTGCCGAACCGGCCACAAGCTTCCCAGATAAACCGATGCGCTCAGAGCTGAGAACATGGTTTATGGACATGAGAGCCGATATGAAACAGCTCAAACTAGATTTATTGGCTTCAATCACTGAGATAAAGGAGGACTTGGTAGCAATTGGCTCCTGTATAGATGACCTGGATATCTTTCTCGATGGGCAGGAAGACACGCTGAGAAAAATGGCAGACCAGCAGAACTTGCTACAATCTGAACAGGATCGACTATCCGAAAAGATAGGGATCTTGAAAATTGGTCACAACAATAAAACGTATGAATCAGAGGTGTTCTGGAGGAGACTGAATATATTGATTGTAAGTCTTTATCAGGAAAAATATTTCAAAGCTTATTGGCACCATCTATGACTACCACAGAAACTGCTGGGCAACCGGAGGTTGCAATATATATAGATTGAACGCACAGATCATTGGGCCCCAAAGCAGGTAATCACCCTCGTGACATTGTAGTATGTCTCCGGGATTTCACCGTTAAGGAGCAGATTGCAGCCGCGGCACGACTAAACGGAAACTGGTCGTGGGAAGGCCATACTTTGTCTATCTACCAAAATTTGGCCCCTATTACATTAAAGAAGAGATTTGAAATACACCCAGTTACTGAAGTACTATGCAGTGAAAATATTTGCTACAAATAGACCTTTCCATTGGGTCTGTTATTTACAGTTCGGGACACGACATACCAAATTAAATCTCAGCCCGAGGCTGAGCAGGCCTTTCAGCAATTGAAACTGCCTGTGACTTTCTCAACAAAAAAGGGGAAAGGGTGTCCACAAATACCCTCTACACTGCGGTGGCAAAGAGTGGGGAATCGTCGCCAACTTGAAAGACAAGCTATGCAGTCCAAGCTGGTTACCTGAACTATGCAGCATAATAGACTGATGTTTCACTATTTTTCCAGGAAAGGTTGGAAATTCATAGAAACATAGAAATGATGGCAGAAGAAGACCAAATGGCCCTTCCAGTCTAGAGATGTGAATCGTTTCCATATCGTCTTAACGATAGAAATCGTGTGGCAGGGCAAGAAAATCGTGTTAGGCACGATTTTTTAGTTAAAAAATCGTTAAAAATTGTTTTTTCCGATTAGTGCGCACTAACTCGAGTTAGTGCGCACTAATGGGAGTTAGTGCGCACTAACTGAAAATGATACAATTTGACACTTTTCAGGTCAGTTAAGGTCAGTTTAGGAATGAATATGTATTCCTATTGGGTGCCCTCTTATTTATTCATGTTACCAAGCTTCCCACTAACAGTATATGGGGGATGGGAAATGGAAACAGTTGGTAGCTTGACAAAACAAGTAATGTGATCAGTCAATGTGACTAGAACTTGTGCCCTAACCCTGATACCAGGGGTATTGTGATCTTCCTGCACACAGTGCCCTATCCCTATTAATAACAGGAGTGTTGTGATCTTCCTGCACACAGTGCCCTAACCCTGGCACCAGGGGTGTTGTGATCTTCCTGCACACAGTGCCCTATCCCTATTAATACCAGGAGTGTTGTGATCTTCCTGCACACAGTGCCCTATCCCTATTAATACCAGGAGTGTTGTGATCTTCCTGCACACAGTGCCCTAACCCTGGCACCAGGGGTGTTGTGATCTTCCTGCACACAGTGCCCTATCCCTATTAATACCAGGAGTGTTGTGATCTTCCTGCACACAGTGCCCTAACCCTGGCACCAGGGGTGTTGTGATCTTCCTGCACAGTGCTCTATCCCTATTAATACCAGGAGTGTTGTGATCTTCCTGCACACAGTGCCCTAACCCTGGCACCAGGGTTGTTGTGATCTTCCTGCACACAGTGCCCTATCCATATTAATACCAGGAGTGTTGTGATCTTCCTGCACACAGTGCCCTAACCCTGGCACCAGGGGTGTTGTGATCTTCCTGCACACAGTGCCCTATCCCTATTAATACCAGGAGTGTTGTGATCTTCCTGCACACAGTGCCCTAACCCTGGCACCAGGGGTGTTGTGATCTTCCTGCACACAGTGCCCTATCCCTATTAATACCAGGAGTGTTGTGATCTTCCTGCACACAGTGCCCTAACCCTGACACCAGGGGTGATGTGATCTTCCTGCACAGAGTGCCCTATCCCTGGCACCAGGGGTGTTGTGATCTTCATGTACACAGTGCCCTATCCCTATTAATACCAGGAGTGTTTTGATCTTCCTGCACACAGTGCCCTATCCCTAATACCAGGGGTGTTGGGATCTTCTTGCACACATCCCGGTATCAGGGATAGGGCACTGCATGCAGGAAGATCACAACACTCCTGGTATCAGGAATAGGGCACTGTGTGCAGGAAGATCACAACACCCCTGGTATTAGGGATAGGGCACTGCGTGCAGGAAGATCACAACACTCCTGGTATTAATAGGGATAGGGCACTGCATGCAGGAAGATCACAACACCCCTGGTATCAGGGATAGGGCACTGTGTGCAGGAAGATCAAAATACCCCAGAGGAGTGAGGGTCAGGCAGCTCCCCCCTGTCTGTAAAGCCAGCCTCTCACTAGTAATGCAGGGAGGGAGCTGTCTCAGACTTCACCATCCCCTCCCCCCCTTCCCCCACACACCATTCACTAGCTGGGACATGGGGGAAGTCAGGAGTGAGGGTCAGGCAGCTCCCCCCTGTCTGTGAAGCCAGCCTCTCACTAGTAATGCAGGCAGGGAGCTGTCTCAGACTTCACCATCCTCCCCCCCCCCCCTCACCCACACACCATTCACTAGCTGGGACATGGGGAAGTCAGGAGTGAGGGTCAGGCAGCTCTCCCCTGTCTGTGAAGCCAGCCTCTCACTAGTAATGCAGGGAGGGAGCTGTCTCAGACTTTACCATCCTCACCCCCCCCCCCTCACCCACACACCATTCACTAGCTGGGACATGGGGGAAGTCAGGAGTGAGGGTCAGGCAGCTCCCCCCTGTCTGTGAAGCCAGCTTCTCACTAGTAATGCAGGGAGGGAGCTGTCTCAGACTTCACCATCCTCCCCCCCCCTCTCCCCCTCCCCTCCACCCACACACCATTCACTAGCTGGGACATGATTTAAGTCGTTAAAAAACGATTCACATCCCTATTCCAGTCTGCCCAGCAAGCTTTCACACTTATTTTTTTGTTCTCATATTTATCTGTTACTCTTGGCCCTTATTAGTAACTTTTTGGTTCTAGTTACCTTCCACCCCCGCCATTGATGTAGAGAGCAGTGCTGGAGCTGCATCAAAGTGAAGTATCTAGCTTAATTGGTTAGCAGTAGTAATTGCCACAATAAGCAAGCTACTCCCATGCATATTTGTTTACCCAGCCTGGGCAATTCAGTCCTTGTTGGTTGTTGTCTGAATATAAATCCACTTTTCTTTATTCCACCCTGCAGTTGAAGCAGTGAGCTGCGCTGGATATGTATTCCAAGTGAAGTATCAGGCTTAATTGATTTGGGGTAGTAGCCGCCGTACCAAGCAAGCTACACCCATTGAAGCAGTGGATATGTATTCCAAGTGAAGTATCAGACTTAATTGATTCGGGGTAGTAACCGCCATAACAAGTGCTGGATATGTATTCCAAGTGAAGAATCAGGCAATTGATTCGGGGTAGTAACCACTAGGAGTGTGCACTTGTTTTCAACGTATTGGCAATCCGCAACATATAGGGCCATATTTGTTGTATTTGTGGGGAAGTGAAAGATATTGTGATTCCCGCGAATACAATGAATCTTCACCAAATTCTCCGGCTGACTAAATGTGCAAATTTAAACAAAAACCCCACCGTCCTGACCCCCCCCCCCCCAAGACTTACCAAAACTCCTGGTGGTCCAGCGGGGGTCCAGGAGCCATCTCCTGCACTCACGTCGTCGACTGCTGGTATTCAAAATGGCGCCGATAGCACTGTGACATAGTAAGGGCAAAGGCTATCGGCGTCATTTTGATTACTGGCATCCGACGGCCTGAGTGCAGGAGATCGCTCCCGGACCCCCGCCGGACCACCAGGGACTTTTGGCAAGTCTTGGGGGACCCTCCTGACCCCCACAAGACTTGCCAAATGTCCCAGGTGGTCCAGCGGGGGTCCTGGAGCCATCTCCTGCACTCGGGCCGTCGGCTGCCAGTATTCAAAATGGCATCGATAGCCTTTGCACTTACTATGTCACAGGGGCTACCGGTGCCATTGGTCAGCCTCTGTCACATGGTAGGAGCACAAGATGGGGGGGTCATGAGGGTGGGAGGTTGTAGTTAATTAAATTTTAGCCGGGAAACGAATAAGAATGGAACACATGAACGGATCGGGGGCCCCCCTTGCCAAATGCAACGTATTTGCCACCCAATGAATACAAATACCGAATGTAACATATGCGGTCCCTCTGCACATCACTAGTAACCGCCGTAACAAGCAAGCTACACCCGTTGAAGCAGTGAGCTGCACTGGATATGTATTCCAAGTGAAGTATCAGGCTTAACTGATTTGGGGTAGTTACCACCGTAACAAGCAAGCAAGCTACACCCATTCTTATTTGTTTACCTAGACTATGTAATTCAGTTTGCGTCTCAAGACGCGATCACTTTGCGTCTCAAAATGGCGCCGATCGCTTTTGCCCTCACTATGTGTGACATAGTGAGGGCAAAGGCGATCGGCACCATTTTGAGTATTGGCATCGGACGGCCGGTGTGCAAGGTCGCTCCCGGACACCCGCTGGACTTTTGGCAAGTCTTGTGGGGGTCAGTAGGCCCCCCCCCAAGCTAGCCAAAAGTCCCTGTGCCATTGGTCAGCCTCTGTCACATAGTAGGAGCACAAGATGGTGCCGGTGACCATGTGACAGGGGCTGACCAATGGCACCGGTAGCCCCTGAGACACAGGATATCGGCGCCGTGATGAAACCGGCAAACGAGGGTGTGAGAATGCAGGGATGGCTTCTGGATTCCCCGCTGGACCACCAGGGAATTTTGGTAAGTCTTGGGGGGGGGTCAGGAGGGAGGGGGGGTTAAATTTTTATTAGGAGGCTGAATGAAACAGAAATCTGTTAAATACGTGGGGAGTCGCGATGCGTTTCGCCTCCCCACGTATTTAACAGATAGGACAAAATAAGTTGTGGATTACAAATACGTGGAAAACGGATGCACACCTCTAACGTCATTACCTAGCGATCAGACTCGGGCTTCCCCACTTTGCAGGTTAGCCTATGTTATTGCATCAGTACCATCCTTGCTACGCAGCTTTGTCCCTCGTGGTTGCCTCTGCAGTATACCTCCTGCTCTTCTTGCCTCACTCACGCTTCCCGCCTCTCAGGCCTGCCTAGCACCACCCTCTTGGAGGTCTCACCCAGGTACTACTCTCCACTCCAACCTACTTACTGTGGGGTTCCTCACATCTGTGTCTCTCACACGCTCCTCGGGGCCTCCCCACACATTCTCTCCCAGCTGCACCTGGCCTAGCCTCCCGATGGTGTAGATGGCTGAGGGGGGATATGATAGAGGGGGATATGATAGAGTCTTTAAGACAATGAGAGGTCTTGAATGAGTAGATGTGACTCAGTTATTTACACTTTCGAATAATAGAAGGACTAGGGGGCATTCCATGAAGTTAGCAAGTAGCACATTTAAGACTAATCAGAGAAATTCTTTTTCACTCAACGCACAATAAAGCTCTGGAATTTGTTGCCAGAGGATGTGGTTAGTGCAGTTAGTGTACCTGGGTTCAAAAAAAGTTTGGATAAGTTCTTGGAGGAGAAGTACATTAACGGCATTAATCAAGTTTACTTAGGGGTGGATTTTAAACCCCCTGCTCGCATAAATCCGGCCAGATTTACGCGAGCAGGGCACTCCCGCGCCGGCGCTCCTATTTTGCATAGGCCGCCGGCGCGCGCAGAGGCTCCGGGACTCGCGTAAGTCCCGGGGTTTCTGAAAAGGGGCGTGTCGGGGGTGTCGCCGAGTGATTGCCGTGTTTGGGGGGCGTGGTGCGGCGTTTTGGGGGGCGGGCCCGGGGGCATGACGTCGGCACCGGGGGGCATGCCGGGGGCATGGCCGCGCCCTCCAGAACAGCCCCTGGGTTGGGTCTTGGCGCGCCAGCAGCCCGCTGGCGCACGTGGATTTACGTCTGCCTCCGGCAGGCGTAAATCCATGGATAATGGTAGGGGTGGGGGTTTAGATAGGGCTGGGGGGGTGGGTTTAGGTAGGGGAAGGGAGGGGAAGATGAGGGGAGGGGCGAAAGTAAGTTCCCTCCGAGGCCGCTCCGATTTCGGAGCGGCCTCGGAGGGAACGGAGGCAGGCTGCGTGGCTCGGTGCGCGCAGGCTGCCCAAAATCGACAGCCTTGCATTGCGCCGATCCTAGATTTTATAAGATACGCGCAGCTACGCACGTATCTTATAAAATCCAGCGTACTTTTGTTTGCACCTGGAGCGCAAAACAAAAGTACGCGAACGAACAATTTTTAAAAAATCTACCCATTAGGGAATAGCTACTGCTATTAATTGCATAAGTAGCATGGAATCTTCTTAGTGTTTTGTGTAATTTCCAGGTTCTTGTGGCCTGGTTTGGCTTCTGTTGGAAACAGGATGCTGGGTTTGATGGACCCTTGGTCGGACCCAGCATGGGCAATTTCTTATGTTTCTTATGTTCTTTCCTGTGGAGCTCCTCCCCACAGGCAGTAACTACTCTCACCTTGGGCCAAGGGTCCACAAAACCCACAAACCTTAACACATACTTCTTTAGCAGCCATAGGGCATCCTATGATGAAGTTGTATAGCTCCAGAATGAGCTACAAGAAGCCCACATGGGGTATCATGACTCTGAAGTGAAGTGGAAAAAGTCCATAGATGACTAGAAGCAAGAAAGCAAGGAGGTTTTGAAAATCTTAGAAGCAAAGTGGGAAGAGGTTTCATACTTGCAGCTACTCAACAGGAACTTTGGGGGAGAGCTGAGTAGGAAGTTTTTACAATTGAAACTGACCAGGAGATAGAGGAACAGGTGGGTCCAGCTTTGGAAGATGGAGGAGGAAATCCTACTTTTAGAGGGTTAAAATTCCAAGTTTCTAAAACAGGAGGAATTAATGGAAGCTCGAATTGAGAACTATACCCTACAGCTAGTCTAGAAAGAAGAGCTACAAGTCATGTGGGCTAGTAGATGAAGAAACTGTAAAGAAGGGCAGTGCTCTTAAATTTGTACAAGAGCTGCAAAATCAGACAGCAGGACTACAGGAGGATCTGGAAGCAGAGAAGACTTTACACAACAGAGCTGAGAAGCAGGTGAAGGACCTCAGTCATGAGCTGTGCCACAGAAGGCAGAGCTACAAGACTTCTTTAATACCAAGAAAACCAGCAAACTGAGAACAAGGTTTGAGCAAGAAGTGGCCAAATTAAAGGATGGCAATTAAAAACAAAGAAGCTAATAATTATGAAGCCCAGATTCAAGAGATAAGGGCTCAATTGGTGAGGAGAGAGGATGAACTCCAAGTCACAATGGATGCCACACTATGCCAGAAAGTGAAAATGCAAGCTATGAAGGCCCAGTTCAGCAAGAATATGGCATTCTTGGAATCTCAGCTTTTAAGATACTCAGAAAGCTCATGCAAGATAAGTCTAAATATAAGTTAAATATGAGCCTTAGGATCTGCCAGTTAGAATAGGCAGAAGGATGCTTGCCAGAAGCAAAAAAGGAAGGAGCCATGTAGATAGATTATGGAAGCTCCAGGACAAGTTCCTAGAGAGTTATAAGGCTTAGGTAGAGATTGCAGAAGAGACCTCATGATATGATAACCTAGAGAAAGAAGGGCTTCTGAAGCTGAAGCCGACAGGAGAGCACCCAAAGCTGAGAAGGAAGATAGTACAGGGACAGAAGCCAAAGTCCCTACTACTAGAAATCAGAGTAATAGTAGAGAAACATAGGGTAACTGCATACAATAAAGACATGAAGGGGTGTGCCAAACCAGGTAAGAAGTAACTCTGCAATAGCCCTGAATTCAGATCACAAAGGAAGAGGGTAGGGCCACAGAAAAACTTCAAGTCTTAAAGTTGGTGTGGAGATGTAGGCTTTTTCTCTTTGGCTGGCAAACCACAAAAACTGAATCTGTCTGCATCAACACTTCTCAGTATTTGCTTATCTGCATTAAACATACACTGAGCCTGTTTGTGTCTGCATTCCTCAAGCTCTTGCTTTTTACAGACAGACCTTGCTCTTAGCACAAACAACCTTTTCCCTAAACACAGCATGCTTGCTTGCTCTCACAAAGATAATAACATGAGTTAATCATAATAATCCGTAGCAGCTATGTCTCCGAGAGTATTGTTGTTATCAATGATGTATTGTATACGCAAATAATATGTAACAGAGGACAATAAAAGGGCCTGCCTGAAGTGACTTCAGGGTGGCTTCCTGGCTTCCTTAGAATCCTGTCTGACGTCTCTTGCTTCCGTGCATCTTACATTTACAAACAGTTTGTGAGTCTTTAAGAAGTTGACGAAAGGTATAAGATAAGTTCCAGAGGTTGATCTTTCTCAATGGAAAAACATAAACAATGCAGTGCCTATAAGATTCTATTTAATATAAATGATCTGAAAAGGAGTATGATGAGTGAGGTGATCAAATTTTCAGATGACACAAACTTATTCAGAGTAGTTAAGTCACAGGCAGATTGTGATAAATTGCAGGAAGACGTTGCGAGACTGGAAGATTGGGCATACAAAAGGCAGATGAAATTTAATGTGGGCAAATGCAAAGTAATGCATACAGGGGAAAAATAACCCATCCTGTAGTTCTACAAAGTTAGGTTCCATTTTAGGAGTTACCATCCAGTAAAAAGATCCAGACAACATAGTAGATAATACATTGAAATCATTGGCTCAGTGTGGCTGTAGCCAGTCAAAAAAGCAAACAGAATGTTATGAATTATTAGGAAGGGAATGGAGAAAAAAACAAAGAGCATCATAATACCTCTGTATTGCTACATGGTGAGACTGCACCTTGAATACTGTTTACAGTTCTGGTCACCACATCTCAAAAAATATAGTTGCACTGGAGAAGGTATAGAGAAAGGCAACCAAAATGATAAAGGGAATGGCTATAAGGATAGGCTAAAAAGGTTAGGACTGTTCAGTTTGGAGAAGAGATGGCTGAGTGGGGATATGATAGAAGTCTAAAATATCATGAAAGGACTTGAATGAGTAAATGTAAATTAATAATTTTTTTTTTTCAGATAATACAAGGAATATGGATCACTCCATGAAGTTAGTAAGCAGCACATTAAAACAAACTGTAAAAAATATTTTTCACTTAACATAAAATTAAGCTCTGAAATTCATTGCCAGATGATATGGTTAAGGCAATTAATGTAACTGAGTTTAAAAAAGGTTTGGATAAGTTCCTGGAGGACAAGTTCATAAACTGCTATTAATCAAGGAATAGCCACTGCTTATTACAGGCTTTAGTAGCATAGGATCTATTTAATGTTTGGATACTTGCCAGGTATTTGTATCCTGAATTGATCATTGTTGGAAACAGGATGCTGGGCTTGAAGGACCTGGGTCTGACTCAGTATGGCAACTTCTTATTTCTTAGACATAGAACAAACAGTCACAAGATAGTCAAAGGATAACAGCTTACAAAGTCTTTTTGCAGAAAAAAGAAACATTGTGTTCCTGTCCCAAGAGATATCCTTGGTAGGGTCAGGTGCTCAATCAATTATAGAGAACTCCTTATTTACATTGTACACTTGTATATAATTATCCTCCTCTATCTCTTTTATTTCTTTTAATCCCAGTTCATGATCCCTTGTTAATTGTAACTGCTTCTCTTCTCCACGTTTAGTTATGTTTTTGGTTATATTTCTGCACCCCTGTTTTCTGTAAACCGACATGATGAGAACGAGTTCTTGAATGCCGGTATAAAAAAACCTTAAATAAATAAATAAATAAATAAATAAATAAATCTGAGAAGATAGAGCTGAGGGAAGAGGGTATGTAACTGCATGCATAATAGAAGTCCTTTAGAATACCTTAAAGGACCCTCTCCAGTTTCTGGCCTAGTTCAGCTTGAGCCACATAGGAAGGGAGGTCTGGTTTCAAGGTATTTCATTTAGCAGGGGGACAAGAAGCTAGGCCCACAGGGAACAAGGGGGTCACAGGATGAGGAGAAGACAATTCATACTACAATACTGAATTACTGATTGATTGATTGATTGCTGGTGAGGAGAAGCTGCTCCTACAACAATGCTGACATATTGCTATTGCTATAACTGTTAAATATGTTGTTTCAAGCGGTGCTTCAGTAATCAGGTCTTTTGGTGCATGTTACCTTTGTAAATAATAAAAATGTGTGTAAGGGAAGCTGGAGTCCATTCATTTCCACTCCTTTCTTTAAGCCTTTTGGGATCTGCAGTGTTTGTCTCATGCCCATTTGAATTCATTAACTGTTTTCGTCTTCACCACCTGTTCTGGGAAGACAATCCAGGCATCCACCACCCTCTCCATGAAGATTTATTTCCTGATATTGGTTCTGAGTCATCTCCCTCCTGGAGTCTCATATCTTGACCTCTAGTTCTACTGTTTCCTTTCCAGTGGAAAAAGTTTGAAGTTTGTGCATCGTTAATACCTGTTAGGTATCTGACGTTCTATATCATATCTCCCCGCACCTCTTCTCCTTCAGAGTATACATATTATTTGGATCCTTCAGTCTCTCCTCATAGGTCTTCTGAAACAGACTCATACCATTTTGAACATCTTCCTGTCTCTAATCTTTTTGAAGATAATGGATTCAGCCACTGGCCAGGTTGCAAAATTAACGATAAATGTTTCCAAATAAAAAGGAGACTTACCAAGCTATGAGAAGGGTATAGAGTATGTAAAACAGTGTTTATCATACAATATATCCATATTGTGGTGACATTGCATACTTTTTTCAAAACAATCCACTCCCTATTGAAATTAACTGCTTTGTGTTCATTTGAATGCTTAACATTTACTAATGCATCCCAAGCAACTAATGCACAGGTAATCCTTACAAATTCAATAATGCGGCTTGCCTTAAAAAAAAAAAAAAAAAAAGCAAGCCGAGTTACTGTAATGTAAATTCAGGAGTTGTAGATAAAATATCCCATGGGCAACGGGATACTAATGTGCATCCTGATATCCCCATGATGCTTCTTAAAGGGCCATGTGGCCCAAAAATAACCCATCATTCAAAAATCCCATTGGAGGTATTGCACGACCCCCATCTACCACCCCCACTCCCACCCACTACATGTCAAAGCAGTCCAGCAAGCTCAAAAGAAAAAAAATGCAAAAAATAATCATGCTGCTGAATACAGACTCATTAGAATCTATGTAAAATGAAAAAAGAATAGGTAAAAAGAAACAGCTTTAGTTTTTGATATACAAATAGAAATGCTTTAGGATTTCTAGTCCTGCATTCTGACATTGATTTTTCAGTGGTAATCTGATTTTGTTTTCACTTTTACAGTTATGTTGTCAATTAGGAAGATAATTCTAGTAAATTTGGCAGAAGAATACAGTATTGAATATCACAGAAACACAAACAACACAATCATGCCAAAACAGCAGCTGATCAGCTTGCAAGACCAATATTTAATATGCATGCCAAAACAGCAAGCAGTTTCAATACATGTTAAATTATTTTCATTTTGTTAATATGAATACATAAATAAAGAATTTCATAAGTACATTATGAAAATGTTCTTCTCTATCTCTTTATCTTGATTACAATATAGTTTGAGGATATTCAAACAACATGAACAGCAGGTATGTATTAACTGCCACCTTAAACTACTATTTTATGCATTATTTTGTAAACTAATTAGATACAGAATAGTGCCACATGAAGGAGGCTATTTACTACAATATGATAGTGCCTCAGTGTTTATTAAATATTGAATTTGTCATTTAACAGGTGTTAAAAAATACACTACCATGAATTATTGGGACGCTCATGAAAATGTTGCTTATATTGCAAAGTAAAGTGTGCCCAACATGAGTAAAATATTCAAGAGCTGGATCATATGCAAATGCATAGAAAGCAGGTCATGAATATTAAAACAGAGTAACATGAATCATGTTAAACTTTAAGACTGACTCAATTTTTTGAAAGCTAAGTACACCTTAAAAAGTGCAGCTGTCTCTCCAAAAGTATCAGCAAACACCTCCACTCTCCACCCACAGACCCTCATGTCCCCTACCACTGGATCCCTCTTACCCACTTTTTAAGACTAATGAGTGATCCGTGGTTCACATTTTCACCTTGAAATGCTACAGTTTAGTAAATCCTAAAAGAAACTAATTTGTGGTAAAATAACATGCAGCATACCGTTTTATGGTAGGTTAGTAAATAAGCTTCTAAAATGCCCACCTTAAACTGAAAATGGTCATTTTAATGTGGCAACACTTTGTGTGGTCCCCTTCAACTCATGTTGACCAACTTGGAGAAGTATGCTTAAAGTTGAATTTTTAAAAGGTTGAGTGCAGAAAAACTAGCATATACGTGCTATTTTATAAATCTTAAATATATGGTATATGTGTAAGTAATGGTTTGCTAGTAAATTTATGCATGGAAATAAGGGGTAGTCCAAAGAGTCTGGGGCAAGGCTAACATTTACAAATGTACAATATTATTTTATAAGAAATTTACATGTGTAGATTTGGCAGCTTACTTGTGTACATTTAGATGTGCTCATTGTCTTGCGAAAGTGATAGTAATCACCTTGCATATGAAATGCTGACTGGGTGGGTAGTCTGTGTGAAATGGGGGGAGTTCAGGCTAAAGATCCAGCAAGGACTTGATGACCTAGAGGAAGACTGGGCAAACTGGTAGACTAATTAGTAAAACTGGTAATTTCATTGATGTGTACATGTTGGTAAATCTGCCAACTTACACAAGTAATATACAACTAATGGGTGGGAATGCATGTAAATGATGTATGTAAAATCTCCCCACATATATTTTTAAGGTAAGAAGTAAAATTACACATGCAGAGCAGTTGCACACCATGCAGCTAAATACATTCTGACATCCATCTAAGCAGAGGCTTTGCCACTACTTAGGCTAAGTAGCAGCAAATCCATGACTTATCTGGATAAATTGGAACATATTTGGCTAATGTCAATATCTTTTTGTGCACATATTTTACATATGCGAGAATGTTGCAGTGTACATTTAAATGTATTTTATAACCCGTGCTTATCACATATGGAGAAATTATCACTTACCTGATAATGTTTTTTTCTCTAATCCCCACCAGTGGGTTATAGGGATGTGAATCGTGTCCTCGATCGTCTTAACGATCAATTTCGGCTGGGAGGGGGAGGGAATCGTATTGTTGCCGTTTGGGGGGGTAAAATATCGTGAAAAATCGTGAAAAATCGTGAAAAATCGTGAAAAATCTAAAAATCGCAAAACCGGCACATTAAAACCCCCTAAAACCCACCCCCGACCCTTTAAATTAAATCCCCCACCCTCCCGAACCCCCCCCAAATGAGTTAAATAACCTGCGGGTCCAGCGGCGGTCCGGAACGGCAGCGGTCCGGAACGGGCTCCTGCTCCTGAATCTTGTTGTCTTCAGCCGGCGCCATTTTCCAAAATGGCGCCGAAAAATGGCGGCGGCCATAGACGAACACGATTGGATGGCAGGAGGTCCTTCCGGACCCCCGCTAGACTTTTGGCAAGTCTCGTGGGGGTCAGGAGGCCCCCCACAAGCTGGCCAAAAGTTCCTGGAGGTCCAGCGGGGGTCAGGGAGCGATTTCCCGCCGCGAATCGTTTTCGTACGGAAAATGGCGCCGGCAGGAGATCGACTGCAGGAGGTCGTTCAGCGAGGGTTCCGGCGCCTCGCTGAACAACCTCCTGCAGTCGATCTCCTGCCGGCGCCATTTTCCGTACGAAAACGATTCGCGGCGGGAAATCGCTCCCTGACCCCCGCTGGACCTCCAGGAACTTTTGGCCAGCTTTTGGGGGGCCTCCTGACCCCCACGAGACTTGCCAAAAGTCCAGCGGGGGTCCGGAAGGACCTCCTGCCGTCCAATCGTGTTCGTCTATGGCCGCCGCCATTTTTCGGCGCCATTTTGGAAAATGGCGCCGGCTGAAGACAACAAGATTCAGGAGCAGGAGCCCGTTCCGGACCGCTGCCGTTCCGGACCGCCGCTGGACCCGCAGGTTATTTAACTCATTTGGGGGGGGGGTTCGGGAGGGTGGGGGATTTAATTTAAAGGGTCGGGGGGGGGTTTTAGGGGGTTTTAGTGTGCCGGCTCACGATTCTAACGATTTATAACGATAAATCGTTAGAATCTCTATTGTATTGTGTTCCATAACGGTTTAAGACGATATTAAAATTATCGGACGATAATTTTAATCGTCCTAAAACGATTCACATCCCTAGTGGGTTATGCACCTCTGCCAGCAGATGGAGACAGAGGAAAAGCTGATGTCATTTATATATGGTCCCTCCCCAACATCAGCCTGCAAGTATTATCTGGAAAAGCCAAACTGTGGACAAACTGATTATACTTGAACAGTATCATGAACAATCAACCACTCATGCTTCCAACCCAATGGGAACACTCAGCTCAGACAAAAAAAGTAACATATGCACTAAACTAAGGAGCTAGAAAAGTCACTTACCAGTCTTCATCAAAGAGCAGGAATCACACTCTGCAATGCTCACCCAGAAAAAGCTAACCATAAATTCACCATAAGCAGCCTAGAGTGGGTCTGGGATTGACCTGCCGTCATTAGAGTAAAGGAAATTATCTGGCAAGTAGTAATTTCTCCTTCTTCTGCATTCTGGCAGGTCAATCCCCACAAGTGGGTTGTACCAAAGCTAATCCCAAAAAGGGCAGGAGGCTTCCTGCCATCCAGTCAAAACCACCCAAGCAAATGTGACATACTCCCTAGCCTGAACATCCAAGTGGTGATGTTTGGAAAAGGTGTACAAAGATGACCATGTTGCTGTTCGGCAATGTTGCGACCGTTGCTGCGTGAAGTCTCCACTATGCCCACCTTACCTCTTTGGCGACTCCCTCTTTGCCTGTTGGAAGTTTGGCTGCCGCGGCATCATCGTGCCATTCTCCTCCAGCGTCCCCGTACTGGCTAGATACAGCAATCCGCCATGTTTCCCAGCAGCCTAAGGGCCCGCACACGGCATGGCCCTGACTCAAGTACCAGCAATGGCGCGAATCTCAGGGGCGTCCCCCTGAGGTGACGTCATCTTCACCGGATATTTAAGGTCTCTGAAATCGCTAATGAATCGAGTTAGCTACTCTGCCTCCTCGGACTTACCAGGGGTACCCGCTCCACGGGGGCCTCGCTTTCTCTTTTGCATTTCAGATCGCAGTCTGGAACCGGTACTCGCTCCTCGAGGGCCCTCGTTCCCTGACTTGTTCCTGAATACCACTTCTGCCAGGAAGTCATCGCTGCCTACAACACCAGTGAGTTACCATCTCTCTCTCAGAGCTTTCCCTGGAACCAGGTACTCACTCCTCGAGGGCCTACTTCATTCCAGCTCCTGGGCTGCTTCTAAGAGACTATTGTGTG
Source organism: Rhinatrema bivittatum (assembly GCF_901001135.1). Lineage (NCBI taxonomy): Eukaryota > Metazoa > Chordata > Amphibia > Gymnophiona > Rhinatrematidae > Rhinatrema > Rhinatrema bivittatum. The sequence continues at coordinate 377,344,215 of NC_042615.1, read as the reverse complement.
AGTGTTACCATAAAGGTTCTGTTCCTGAACTCTGCATACCCTGCCTACTCACTATCTTCAGTTTCTCTACAGCTCAGCCTCCAGGGATCGCTGTTCCAGTATCTGAGGGACTACAGCCCAGCTGGGCACTACCATCTCACTACTGCCACCTCTGGTGGTTCAATATACTGTTTAATAAAAGAACTAGTGTGTGTCTGTCTCCATACTCTGAGCCTAACCGGTGGTCCTTCTCGGGATCTTCCCCCGGGGGCGTGGTCATCTGCCACCGGCCCAAGGATCCACCTACAACTACCATGAATACCAACAGGCAAATCTCAACAGGCGATAACAAATGAAGTTCCACCCATGATACCGCTTGAGCCCTTGTGGAATGCAGTCTAATCTGTTTCGGCAAAGCAACCTCAGTAGCCACATAGGTATCCGTAATGACTTCCTTAACCAAACAGGCTGGTGTTCCATGTTTACCACCACCATGGAGCACAAGCAGATGATCAGACTTTCAAACAGATTTAGTCATCTCCAAGTAACACAGCAAATGATGCTTGACATCCAGGGAATGCAAAAGACGGTATTCACTATCATCTCTGTCCCTGTCCTAGGTAAGCAGGGAAATGGACTGATTCAAATGAAACTCAAAACCACCTTTGGCAAAAAGAGGGCACAGTCTGAATCTGTACCACTCCCGGAGTCATACGCAGAAAAGGTTCTCAGCAAGAAAGAGCCTGCAGTTCAGAGATCTGTCGTGCCAAACAGATTGCTACCAGAAAAACTGTCTTCAAGGTAAGCAGTTGCAAGGAAAGAGCACACAGTGGCAGAAAGCTCAGATCTCTCAAGAACTCCACGACCAAATTAAGGTCCCACAGAATTACCAGAAGCCGTAAAGTAGGGGGAAGATGCTTGACTCCCTTCAATAAATGGGATGTGTTGGGCTGGGAAGCTGACTCTCCCCCTATAACAAGTAGGAAGTGCAACTTGAACATTCAAGGAATTAGGGACCAAGTTCTTATGCAAGCCATCTTGTAAGAATTCCAAAATCTAAAGAATATCCAGCTTGTGAGGTTGGGAATCTTGCTCAGAACATCAGGCCTCGAAAACTCTCCAAACTCTAATATAGGCTAGAGAAGTAGAAAATTTCCTGACCCAAAGTAAGGAGGAAATCACAGAAGATGAATAACCCCACGTCAACAATTGAGTTCTTTCAATGGCCAAAATGTAAGACAAAATCAACCTGGATCCTCATGTAGAATGGGCCTCTGACTTAACAGATCCTTCTGAGAAGGAAACCTGAGAGGCCTGCCTACCAGCAGCCTCTGGAGAGTGGCATACCACAGGCTCCGAGCCCAATCTGGAGCCATTAAAAGGATGGTGTTGGTTTGACTTGCAGTCGTCTGTACAATTTTGCCTATCAGAGGCCAGGGCAAAAATGCATACAGCATATGGCCACTCCTGAATGAGAGTGTCAATGCCCAGCAATTTTGGGTCTCGTCCATGACTGAAAAAGTGTGAAACTATCTTATTATTGAAGGTCGCCAACAGGTCTAGGTCCAGTAGGACCCTGCAATTCACAAGGATCTGGAAGGCTTCATCTGCCAACTCCCATTCTGCTGGGTCCAAGCTTCTTCTGATAAGGACGTTGGCTCTGATATTGTCCTTTTCAGCAATGTGAGAGGCAGATATGCCTAAAAGATGTTGTTCTGCCCACATCATGAGCACATCTATCTCCCTCAACCCCTGATGACTCTTGGTTCCACCCTGATGATTGATGTAAGCCACCATTGTTGCATTGTCGGACATTATCTGGACCACTAGATGCTCGGCAAACCGCAAGCACGCTAACCGAACTGCCTGTGCTTCCAATCTGTTGATATTCCACTGCTGCACCACTGCATTCCAGCTACCTTGCACCATCAACTCCTGTCAGTGAGCCCCCCAACTCAGAAGGCTCACATCTGTCATGAGTACCAATAAATCCGGCGTCTCCAGGTAAAATCCCTCCTGAAATGATCTGCCTGTAACCACCAGTTCAACTGAGACATCACCTCTAATGTTAGGAGCAGACTCACTGCATAATTCTGTGACTGAAAGTTCCATTGGGAAAGCAATGCACGATGAAGAGGTTTCATATATGCCCTTGCTTCCAATGCGGCAGCTATCACCCCTGGGACCTGCAGATAAGACCACCCAGTTGGGCAAACAGTGTTCATCATGGTTCGAACTCAACCTTTGGACTCGAGTCTCCGGCAGAAATACTCTGCATTGCCTTGTATCAAAATGAACCCTGAGATACTCAAACGTCTGAGATGGATGCAAATTGCTCTTGGCCAGATTCACCAACCACCCTAAGTTCTGTAGCAACAAAACCACTCTGCAAGAAGTGTGAAGACTCTCTTCTACACTTTTGGCCTGAATCAACTAGTCGTCCAGGTAGGGGTGAACTAGAATTCTGTCTTTGTGTAGGGCCACAGCTATCACCACCATGACCTTGGAAAAACGTCCTGGGCACCATGGCCAGCCCAAATGACAAGGCTTGGAACTGGTAATGATGATTCACAATGACATACTGAAGGAACTGTTGAAGTTCCTTTTGAATGGGAATATGCATCAATGCCTCCATCAGATCCAGAGATGTGAGGAGTTCCCCTGCTCGTACTGCAATTATGAATGAGCGCATCATTTCCATCCTGAAATGTGTGATTCGTAAATGACGGTTGATGTCCTTGGGATCCAGTATGGGTCGAAAAAAAAACCCTTCCTTCTTGGGCACAACAAAATAAATGGAATAATGACCTGCATTTTGCTGTGATTTAGGAATGGGAATCACTGCTTTCAGGTCAACAGCCTTTGTAATGTAGCTTCCACTGTTACCCTCTTCTGAGGAGAGTTTTATGGAGATATCATAAAGGCATCTGGAAGAATGCAAAGACATTCTAGAGCATATCCATCCCAAAACACTTTGAGGACCAAGTGATCTGAAGTAATCTGGACCCACCTGTGATAAAAAGGAGATAGGCACCCACCTTTCTCCTGCACCAACAGGTGAGCCAGCAAATCTTAATTGAGGGGCTTTAGTTCCATAGCCCACATCCTTTCCAGGTGTTCAGGGCAACAGGGCTGAGATCTGCAAAAGGGACAGGCTCTCTGGGAAGGTCAAAAATGCCAGTAGTCTCAAGAGCAACCACTTGCCTGAAAAGTCTGGGAAACTGGCTTCTTGTCCTCTGCCAAGCGAGGGACCTGGGTTTCTCCCAATTTATTTGCCATTTTCTCCAATTCACTACCAAACAGAAGTGAACCCTTGAAGGTCAGCGTACTAAGACTGGACTTTGAAATAATATCTCCTGACCAGTTGCACAGCAACATCTGTCATCTAGCTTCTATAACAGTCATAATTTGTTCAGTCAGGGACAGGCATGTGTCCAGCTAGCCACATAAAAAGTGTGGTAGGTACCCATGCATAAAAGCCAATCCTAAAATGGATGCACTAAATAGTACACTTACCCAAACTAGATGCCCAAACCAGATGTTAAAGTATACACATGCCCAAGGAATGCCCAAGTTAGGTGCCCAAGGTGTGCGTCCAAAAGGCAAGGTCACCCAAACTTTGGATGTACGATCAGCAATGGACGCAGACACACTCCGACGGAGCAGTGAAAAGCACTCAAAACCTCACGGCCTACCATGCGTCAAAACTGGAGAAGCCTGGCTGCTCAATCCACCATGTCTGAATTACCTCCACACTTCAGAGGACTCCCCAGAGATGTGAGCAGATAGGCTGAATGACGAGGAAACAGACCCAGTAGGAAAATTATTCTCCTCTTTCTCATGCCCCTTTCTTTTTTTAATATAAAGTAAACATTTTTACCTGACCTCAGCCCTCCCTGGCTGAGAGCAGGAATGGGTCCCAGCTACGGGGGCAAATGGCAAAAGCCTTCACCGCTGAGCATCTCTGGACTGCAACCACTAACTGAATTTAAGTCTATGCCACCCAAGGCTACCGGACTAAAGGAACTCTACTGAGGGAGGGACAACACGGTATCACCTCCGGAGGTAAGTGGTGTTATATAGACATCTCATCTTCCTTTTTATCTTTACTTTCTTGCCCACAGGCAATACTCCATAGGGAAATGCATGTCCACCATCTGCAGGAGACAGAGAATACTAGAGATGTGCATTCGTTTATGACGAATTAGGCAATTTCAATGAAATTGCCTAATTCGTCGTGGTTCTGGGGCCCCACCCCTCTGAAACATATTTTCCCTGAACTATGAGAAAATTTTGTTTTTCGGGTTTGTACGGGGGGAGGAGCACATTTTATTTTTTTAAATAAAAAACCACCCCAAGCATTAAAATTTAGTATAATACAAGCCCCCCTTCCCCCCCCACCATCCCGATCCCTCCCCAAGACTTACTAACATCCCTGGTGGTCCAGCGGGGTCCTGCGAGCGATTTGTTCCTCCGTCCCGTCTGGCCTGCCTCGCTCAAAATGGCGCCTATAGTTTCTGACCTACTATGTCACAGGGGCTACCAGTGCCATTGGTCAGCCCCTGTCACATGGCCATCGGTGCCATCTTGTGCTCCTACCATGTGACGGGGCTGACCAATGGCACCAGTAGCCCCTGTGACATAGTATGGGCAAAGGCTATCGGCACCATTTTGATTACTTGCAGCCAATTGCGAGATCACTCCCGGACCCCCGCTGGACCCCCAGGGACTTTTGGCAAATCTTGGGGGGGGTCAGGAGGCCCCTCCAAAGCTGGCCAAAATTCCCTGGGGGTCCAGCAGGGGTCCCAGAATGATCTCCTGCCCTCGGACTATTGGCTGCCAGTAATCAAAATGGTGCCGATAGCCTTTGCCCATACTATGTCACAGGGGCTACCGGTGCCATTGGTCAGCCCCTGTCACATGGTAGGAGCACAAGATGGCACAGATGGCCATGTGACAGGAGCTGACCAATGGCACCGGTAGCCCCTGTGACATAGTATGGGCAAAGGCTATTGGCGCCATTTTGATCGAGGCAGGCCCGAAAGTCAGACGGCAAGGAGAGAGAAATCCCTCGCGGGACCCCAGGTATGTTAGTAAGTCTTGGGGAGGGATCGGGATGGTGGGGGGGGAGGTTGTATTTAATGTATTAAAGTGAATTTTAATGCTTGGGGTGGGGGGGGGGGGGTTAGCTTCATTTTTCCGCGTCATTTTTTGGGCCGGTTTCATTTTTCCCCGTTTAGTTTTTGGTCGTTTTTCCAAAAAATTAAGTGAGGAAAAACAAATTTTATCCCGAAGTGTCCGATTCAAAAAACGACCCAGTAGTAAAAAAACGAAGCTCATCTCTAGAGAATACTGGTGGGGTGATGTCAGGGCAGGATTATATACCTGTGACATCAGCTTTTGCTCCATCTCCATCTGCTGGCAGAAGTGCATAACCCACTGGTGGAGACTGACCTGCCAGAATGCAGAGGAAGTTCAGGTTATAAAATATTGATGTAGATGTGAGCACACCCATATATACGCATAGTATATGAGTGCGCACACAAGTGTTTAAAAGTTATCCTCTTAGTGTTGGCTGAAGAAACCTGCAAATGGAACAGTGGGAGAGTCACCAATACAGGACACCTCAGCCCTCATTATGTATCAATCCCACTGAAGACCAATCCCTTAAAATAGTGGACTGCACTCATTCAGCCACTTTGTCTTACCTGAAAGCACCTGAATCCTCATATACCCAGAATCCTCTAATTCCCCTGAGTCAAAACCCACTTACCCTCTACCCTTCTCTCCAAGTGGATATGTTCCCCTACTATCCCCCTCTTAACAAGTGTCTGACTCCCCCAGAATCAGTTTGTCTTCCCTCTTGGCACACCCATTCACCCATGCTTTACTCAGCACCAGTGATGCAGCAGGAGGAAGAACATGGACACCATCCAAAACCTGCTCACAACAGCAGCTATGAGAGCAGGACTTTTCTTCAGATAAAATCTTATGGTTTTCTTATATGTAAAAGTATTTTGCAAAGGGGGAAGTCCAGTCTTCTGTTCCTGCGTCTTGTTCCAGCCTCCTGTTCCAGCGTCCTCCTGTTCCTACATCTACTCAGTAGTACTATTCAGACTGTCTTCTCGGTACTGACCTCTGCCTGTTACTTTGACCACAACACTGCCCAGAACTGACCTCTGCTTTGCCCATTGACCACGTCTGCACGCTGCCTGGAACTGACCTCTGCCTGTCCACTGACCATGTCTGCACGCTGCCTGGAACCGACCTCTGCCTGATCATTGACCACATCTGACCGCCACCTGGAACCTAACCTTTGCCTGACTGACCATCCTCAGACTGACCACTTGTATTGACCCCTGCTTTTGCTGACCACTCTGGCCTTGATCTGGCCTTGATCTTGACTCTAGCCTTGATCCTCGCTCTTCATTCAGAGACTCTGTTCTGGCCTTCTCTGGCTCCTGGGCTACCTGACCTGAACATCGACTGTGCACCCTTGTTCATGATGGGCACACCCTTCAACTTTATCTCTCGGAGATCCTGTGAGGCCCACCTAAGACCAGGCAGCCCAGGTAACCAAGGGCTCAACCTGAGGGAACCCCGGGTTGCTATTGGTGAAGTTCCAGCTAGCCTCTGTCTCCTCCTGTGCTCCGCCTCCTGGTGGCAGGCGTTTTCTGAGTCTGACCAGGGAGCCTACCAATCCTGCACCAGGCCAAGGGTCCACCTCCCGGTGCAACATCGGCTTTATCGGCCTCCTTATTTAACATCTAAATTTTCCCGATCTGTCGTATTCTCTCTTCCCTCAATGTGGGTTATTGACTATTTGCAGATGATTTATACATTTATTTACCCATTAAGGATTCTATTAATTTTTCTCTTGAAAGAATTACTGAATGTTTGACTACATTGAAGGCATGGTTGACAAATAAAAATCTTTTATTAAATATGGAACTGACAGAAATCCTCTAGATATACTGACCCTGATGTCCCTAGATGCTTGACAGTAAATGGAATTAAGATCCCAATAGTTAAAGAGGCTCTGAATCCTGCGGACATTATGTATTCCACTCTGTCTTTGAAGTCTCTTATTGCTAAAGTGGTCAAAGGGGCCCACTTTAAGTTACAAATGTTGAAGAGATTGCATTCTTTCTTAAATGAATCTGATCTAAGGATTGTGGTACATTCCCTATTACTAACATCCTTAGATTATTCTAACCCTCTTTATCTTGGTCTCCTGCAAAAAACTATTAAAGTCATGCAATCTGTTCAAAGCTCAGCAGCTAGAATTGTAGCTGCTATTCCAATTTGTGAACATTTCACCCTATGTCATTGGTTACCCAATAAGTGATGGGTCTTTTTTAAGATTATAATGTTGGTATGTAAGGGCTTGAATGGCCTAGTGCCTGCAAGCTTTAATGCTGTTTTGACGTTTTACCATCCAGTTAGTTCTTTGAGAACTATGAGTCAGAACCTGTTGAATGTTCCATCTTTTAAATTGATTCGATTTGATGAGTCTTGTGAAGGACTTTTTTATGTGCAAGGTCCCGAACTTTGGAACACCCTGCCTTGTGAGTTAAAAGATCAGTCTTCTCTTTTGAAATTTAGGAAAATGTTGAAGAATTGGTTGTTTACCTTAGCTTTTACTGAATGATGTGTGTTACCCCAAGAAGAAAATACTAAAATAGTATTACCCTTACCTACACTAATTAAGGTAATTGATGGTAAAAATGAGTTAAAGGTACAATTTAGGACCGTGGATAGTTTTAATGTCTTGATGTGTTTGATTTGTCTAGTTTTGTTTTTAGCTTTTATAATTTGTATAATAGATTTTATGAATGTTTTATTCTTTACCACTTATAAATTATTTCCAGTATACAAATTATAAATAAGTAAATAAATAAATAAATAAATACATATATAACTAAAAGCCTGGGAAATCACTGGCCACAGCTGATTTCTAAGGGGAAGGAAGGCATGAAAAGGGCAGAGGGATCTGGGGAATTCCCAGCTGGGTTCAGCTAGGATTGCCTTAGCCCAGTCAGAAAGGCTCAGGACCAGGCCCCAACATCTTGATGGAAGAGGGGGGTTGGGATGGTGAGAAGGACCCTGCTAAAAACATTGCTCCGACTGCAATATAAAAGAACATGAGCATAAATACCTAAAAACAGAGGAAAGTGCAATAAGGCAGCACAAATCATTTCCTGAAAAGATCAGAAAAGAGAATTAAAGAAGAGTGAAACTGAAATTGACAAGTTCTTTAACAGCACAGAATAAGATACAAGTCATGAATCACCTTGTAATCCCCACACATTCGTACAGCTTTGAAATCATAGGCTGGATCCAGAGAGATCTTGACCAGTTGGTTGTAAGAAAAAGAGAAAACTTCCATGTCCTCCAGTCAATCTATAAGTATCAGTGTATTCCAAGATTGTACATCCCAAGAATTGAAGGTATGAGTCTTATAAAATTAGATTAAACATATCAAATGTAAGAAATAAGTAAACAATCTCCCCATGCCAAGATTTTGCCTTCTGCACAAACTTATTTCCACCAGGAGTTCTCAGCGAGCCTTGCTCATAGCTCTGACTCACTGATCATACTACACCCAAGTCTTGTCCTTGTCTGGTCCCTGTCTAGTCCTATCTTGTTTGGTCCTGCTTAGTCCTATCCTAATTAATCCCACATGCTCAATGCCTCAGTGCATCTTTATTGAGTCACCTCGACTTTCTAACTTGGTCTCTCTCTTACCTTGCTATTATGCCTTGCTTTTTGGCCTACCCAGGCCTCCTGCTGTGCCCAGTGGCCTATCTTATTTATTTATTTATTTGTTTTGAACTTTTATATACCGACATTCCTGTAAAGACTACAAATCACACCGGTTTACAGTAAACAAAACATCGCATTTGAGCATTACATGGAAAAAAGTGAGGTACAAGTAAGTAATAGGAAGAATCGGGGCTGCGAACTTGCCCGTTGAGATAAATAAGAAAAAACATAATAGTTAATAAATGAATTGTTAATAAATAAATGAATATTTCACACGGAACTTGTTAAATACTTAATAAGTCCAATTAACATATTTAAGGACCATTTAAGGACATATTTAAGAGTCCATTCGAGTGAACAGAAAGAACAGAAGTCTTCATTCTGGGAATGCGTTTGAAGAGCCATGTTTTGAGTTTTTTTTTGAATGAGAAAAGACATGGATCTTGACGGTGGTCCGGAGGGAGTGTATTCCATTGTGGGGGGCCTGCTGTAGATAGTGCTCGTTTCCTTAAGGATGTTTTTGCTGGGGGGGCGTATAAGGTGCCTAGATAGGCACTTCTAATTGGTCTGACAGAGTTATGAGGACGTAGTTGGATGGTGAGCTCAATAGGGGAGAGCTTGTGTACGGCTTTGTGAATTATAGTGAGGACTTTATAGAGAATTCTGTATTTGATGGGGAGCCAATGGAGGTTATAGAGGATAGGGGAGATGTGATCTCTTTTTTTTGTGTTTGTCAGAATCCTGGCAGCAGAGTTCTGCAGCATCTGTAGGGGTTTGATGGTGTTAGCGGGAAGGCCAAAAAGAAGAGATTTACAATAGTCAATCTTTGAGAAGATGATGGATTGGAGTACCAGACGGAAGTCGTGAAAGTGTAGGAGGGGTTTCAGTTTTTTTAGGACTTGCAGTTTGAAAAAGCATTCCTTAGTAGTGTTGTTTACAAATTTTTTAAGGTTAAGTTGGTTATCCATGAGAACGCCAAGATCTCATACATGGGGTGAGTGATTGAAGTTAGCGGAATACATGGAGATTGGTGCATTTAGGAGCAGGTTGTTGTCCTCTTGGGAGATGATGAGGATTTCCGTCTTGTTGGAGTTGAGGACTAGATTGAGGCTGGAGAGAAGCATGTTGATTGAATGGAGGCAGCTGTTCCAGAAGCTTAGGGTTTTTTGTAGAGCTTCAGTGATCGGAATGAGGATTTGTATGTCGTCTGCATAGAGGTAATATGTGATCTTTAGCTTAGAGAGTAGGTGGCAGAGGGGTAGAAGGTAAATTATTCTACAAATGACAGAAGTAACTGTGCTTCTGCTTCAGTACCTCAAAACATTCTAGATGATAAGCCTTTTAATGTCTACCCTGCTTGTCAAGTTCAGAACCTTCTAACTTTCAGTGAGTGCTACCAATGTCATTAATTTAGACAGATGGAGATGAAAAAATTGTCCAGATGTTCGCTCTTATTTCTCATAGAACTGTTATTGTTGTGGAGCTTTAAATATGCCTTCTAAGTCACAAACACTGGTGTCTTCCAGCCTATAGTTTACTGAGGAAGCTTCCTTGTAAACCACAGCATACTCAGACATCTGCAAATCCAGCCACAGATATTTAAAACCAGCACCTGTAAATTGTTGCACACCCTGCCCATGCCCGATCCACACACGGGCCTGCTCACCTCGCTAACTTCTCTGCAGGTCACGGGTCGGCCTCCCCAGTGGCAGCCGCAAGCTCCTCCAGGCCTCGGCGTCCCACGACAGTGGTCGCCGGGCTTTCCACTGCACATCAGACTTCACGCTGGAGTCCGGCATCCTCAGTGGCATTCGCAACACCCCTAAGTGTGCGCGCGCTGACTGCCCAGCCTCTTGTAGGGCCAGGGGCGGGTCCTAGCTCCGCGGCGTGCCCTGATTGACTGTACGATATAAGGAAGTTCCTGCCTGCAATTCATTGCCTTGGCAATCGGATTGGCACTGTAAGTGTACTAGTTTGCCTCTGCGTTCACAGTCTTGTTCCAGTCTTGTTCCAGCCTTGTTTCAGTGTCCTACTGTTCCAGCATCCTACTGTTCCAGCATCCAATTGTTCTAGTCCTGTTCCAGCATCCTCCTGTCCCAGCGTCCTTCTATTCCAGCGTCTGCCTGTCTCCCCAGGTAGACCGTCGGCCCCTATGACATAGTGAGGGCAAAGGTAGCGCCAGCGCCATTTTGAATACTGGCAATATGGCCCGAGTGCAGGAGGTCACTCCCGGACACCCGCTGGACTTTTGGCAAGTCTTGTGGTGGTCAGGAGGCCCCCCCAAGCTGGCCAAAAGTCCCTGGGGGTCCAGCGGGGGTCCAGGAGCGATCTCCGGCACTCAGGCCGTATTGCCAATATTCAAAATGGCGCCGGCGCTACCTTTGCCCTGTCACATGGTAAGGGCAAAGGGCCATCGGCACCATTTTTATTAACACAGCCGATGGCCTGAGAGGGGGAGATCGCTCCCCACGCTCCCGCTGGACCACCAGATAATTTTAAAACCTTTTTGGGGGGTTCAGGAGGGTGGGGGAGGGTTTTTTTTGATTATCGGTTCGGTCACAGCTGATAATCAGAACTCAAATTGGGCTGGGCGATAAAAATTTTAAGATTTGGATCGGAACCGGAACCGATCAGATTCTGTTTCCGATTCACATCTCTACTGAGGTGAGGCTAACTGGGCTGTAGTTTCCAGTCTCCTCTCTGCTACCATTCTTGTGGAGTGGGATCACCACCGCTCTTCTCCAATCACTCGGCACCACTCCTGTTTAACAGGTCATGCAGCAGACCTGCCAGCATATCTATGAGCTCCCTCAGTATCCTGGAATGAACCTCATTCGGCCCCTTTTCCTTGTCCACTTTCAGTTTTCCCAGATCTTCCCATACACTCTTTCTGTAAATGGTGTTTCATCTACACCATCTCCATCTACGGTCTTGTCAACCTTCTTCAGGGTCTTCTTTAGTGAATAGTGAACTGAAATATTTGTTTAATATTTCCACCATTTCTTCATCTCTCTCCACAAAGTGCCCATTGTCACCTTTCATTTTCACTATACCACTTTGGGCCTCCCTTGATCCACATAAATTGAACAATTTGTGTATGTAATATTGATAACTATTGAATGTCTTTTGTGTTATATGAAATAATTTACTTTTGAATTCCTTTATGTAGGCATGCATTCATGGAGACTAGGATGGGACTCAGGCATGGGCAATGTAGGCAGTTGCCTAGGGTACCAAATTCTGAAGGCATCCAAAAACTGGGAATCACTCTGGGACTTTCTGATTTCTGGAGGCAAAATGTCCCTATCCCTGGTGCTTTGCCTACAAGTGGCCCTGATGGAGACACCTGTGTCTTGGTTAATCACAATACCCAAGATGTCCTTTTAACTGTTAGGAAAAAGCCTCCCTTGCCTTCTGCCCAAAGAGGATACTTTTGGTGGTTTACCCGCAGAAATATTCCTTCAGACAATGTTTTATGCACATAAATAGCTTTTAGAAACTAGCCCGGGGCTCTGCCCACATTAAAGTTCATATGTAACCCAGTTTAAATTGCACATATTTTTACACAAACTGGGGAGAAGTGCCTCATGTGGGAGGATGGGAGAGGAGTTAGAATGGATTTGGAACTTATGCATATTTCAATTTTAAAAAGTAAGGTCCTAATTTTCAAACCTATCTGCGGTACAGCAATTATGTGTGTAAATGGATGCAGATGGTGGAAGCAGCACATTTTATAAAATACTAGGTATTTGTTGCATTTGGCAGTCAGTGGACTACCCCCATAAACCTCCCTCAGCCAAGCCAGTTCCATTGTTTAAGATGGCAAAATGCCACCAGCTGGCTACTATGCAGGACACCGCTCTTCAGCATGGCGAGATGCATCTAGCAGGACGCTGCCGACAGCATGCGTTGTACCTCTCGCTAGGCTCGCTTGCTCATCACCTCCTGGAATTTAAAGGGACCACAGCAGGAAAGGCCCTGTGGTTCTGATAATAACCTGGATTAAATAATCAAAAAATGAAATTAATGGAACAGTTTTGCACAAAAGAAAGGAATGTGTTTTGTTTTTATGAATAGTCCTTGCATGAGAGACAGAAGCAGTTTGTGTAGAGAGCTGTCTCCAGCTCAAGGCCTAGTATACCAGATAACAGTATTTTTTGACATCATTAGTTTAGGTAAAGATTGAGTAATTCTCCACTCCAAAAAAGGGAGCTATCCCAAAACAAAAGAGAGAAAAAATGTAACAATATTAGTATATAAGGATGTACATATAGCTTAGAAACTGAGAAGGCTTTGGTAATACGTCACAATTAGACGCTCCAAGCCACTCCCAGGAAACCTGTATCTTTCCTGTATTCTCTTTCTGGCTTTTCTTTGCTTTCTATAATAAAGAGTATTATTGAGAATTATAAAGACTTAGAGTAGTTTCTATAACAAGCCAGCCAGCACAGTGAAACCCATGAGCCTCAGACAGTAAATTGGGAACTTTTTGTGAGATAAGAAAGGTAATTACTAGAAAAGTCCCTGCCTTGGAGGTGAGGCAGGTAAGGGACTAGGAAGACGCCGAGACAGCCGCCCTCGGGACTTCAACAGTCCCTAGAGATAACATCATTAACACCATTCTATATAAGGGCAGCTCCCCAGAATCAACTTGCCTTAGCAGGAGGTCCAGCTACTCTTCACTAGTGCATGTTGCTTCCCAGCATTCTTTGTCTTCAGTCTTCATCCAACTTGTCTTCAGCCTTCATCCAGCTTTTTCCATCTTCCATTGCCCGCTTGTTCCAGTCTTGCCTGTCCCAGTCCAATCCATCCATTTCCCACTTGTTCGGATGGATACCCTGTTTGACCTCGTCTCGGCCCTCGGATATTCCTGACCATAGCCTGCCTTTGACCACTGCCTGGACCTCTGATTCACCTGCCATCTTCATCTGACCATTGCTTGTATCTCTGATAACCTGACCTTTGTCTGCTTATGACCCTATCTACGGAGCTTCTCTTCTTCTATCAGCAGAGACCCCACCGAAGTCCTGTTGGTCCCGGCACCTGAAGGCTCAACCCAAGGGGAATATAGGCTGGAATTAGTAAAAGTCCTGATGGGTCTCTGCTTAGCCTGAGTCTGCCTGTCGATGGCGAGAGCCTCCTGGGCTCCTTCCTGCAGATGGCATCAATCTTGCCTCAGCCCAAGAATCCACAGATACAACAGTATTTCTACTCCAAATGCACACACATATGTTTAAGCATATGCACATATTTACAATGCAAGAAAACACATACTTTACCTGTTTTATATACATTTGTGCACATATTTTAGGTGCTGAAAAAATATAATACATATGTGTAATAACTGCAATTTATATGTGGAGGCAGGTATTTTAGAAAGTATGCATGTATATAATTTTGAAAATACTTGCACACGTACTTGAAATCATCAATTCATTCGGTCCTTTTCCTAGTTCATCTAGATTCTCTAGCACTTTACCCTGACACCCACCCCCCCAACACACACACACACACACACACACACTGGTTCTCTGAAATTTCCAACCCAAAAAATGCAGACTGACAAATCAAATTCTACTTGCACCAGCAATTAACAGGTATAAAAGTGTATGAATAAGTCTGGTAATGTATATGCATATATCTCTTATAAAATAGCAACTACTGTGCATACTTCTGAATCCAGCCCCAGAATGTTCCTAGCCCATCCCTTTTATCCACAGTAAAATGTATGTGTGAAATGGAAAATCCATGCATAATCATGACATGTATAAAATAGCATATTTATGAGTAAATGTCACACGGGTATATGCTATTTTTCAAGATGAAAGTCCTTTGAAAATTCACTCCTATTTGCATACACTTTCCCTTAAAAGTTCCACCCTTCAAAGAGGAGGTGTAACTTTCTGGGAGTTAATCTGTATGCATACAGGATCAGTTATCCACAAATTTTCAGTGAACTCATGCACACAAGTTTGCATTAAAGTTCAGGTAGAGTTTGCGTGAAAAAGGTGCATGCACAGACATGCACAGTAATAAAATTGTCTTCTGCATGTGCATCCTTTTATGTACATATGGAAGAGGCCTTTGGGATTATTGGAGTCTGGGTAGAGTTGAGCCTTATGTGCATTCTTTTTGATATTGTAAATAATTCATTTAAATGATCTCAACAAAAGTATGCCCATCAAAGAGCAGGTGTAATTATGGTCATGTTGTTTTACTGGAATAGTTTTCAAAGTGGGCTTATACATGTAAGTCTGCTTTCAAAAATACTTTAACTCTTGTGTGTATTTGCCGGCTAACTTATACATGATGTTATAAAATGACCCCTTAAATTGGATTTTTTGTTAACTTTTTGTCTAATCTTTTCTTACCAGAAATCTTTAATATCCTATTCAATTGGATGTCACCATGCATCCTATGTATGTATGACACTACTGCAATAATTGTGGTTTGATAAGTATCTTTTAGTTGGCATCTGGGTATAGTTTGATTTATGGTGATTTAATATCCATATGCTTTAACTGAAAATTCAAATAATTAGTCATTAATGTAAAAACTTCATTCCTATCAGCAAACTGAGAACAAGTGAACTTAACTTTAATATTCATTCCATATCCACCTTGCTGTAGATACAAGTAAATAGAGGGACTTATGTCTCTGAATATTTCTTAAAGCCAGAAGAATGCTGGGCTGCATCGAAAGAGGCATAACCAACAAGAAAAAGGAGGTGATATTGCCCCTGCACAGGTCATTTCGAGTACTGCATTTAGTTCTTGAGACCGTATCAAAAAAAGAGAGGATCAAAGTGGTCCAAGGAAAGGCAACCAAAATGGTATGCGGTCTGCATCAAAAGCCATACGAGATAAGAATGAAGGATCTAAATATGTATACCCTGCAGAAGAGAAGGGACAGAGGGGATATGATACCGATATTTCAATATTTGAAGGAGTTTAAATGATGCATGGGAATCAAGCCTTTTTCCCAGTGGATGGAAAGCTGTAGAACCAGGGATCATAACATGAAGGTCCAAGGCGCTAGACTCAGAACAACTTCAGGAAATATGACTTCACGGAAAGGCTGGTGGATGCACAGAATGCCCTCCCAGTAGAGGTGGTTAAGAGGAAAACTGCAATGAAATTTGAAAAATCTTGGGATAAACATAGAGGATCCCTAGTGGCTAAAGAATGGAAATGAAGCTAAGGGGAAACCTGCATTGGAGTAACCTGCATGGAGCAACAGTTTCTACTTTAACATAGTACACATAAATTAATTAAAAGAATAAATAAATAAAGCTTGCTGAGCAGACTGGATGAACCACTTGGGTCTTTTTCTGCCATCAATTACTATGTTACTATGTTAATGTGATGGCTTTGTTTCCATTTTATGGAAGCATATATTCATCAAACATTACTGAGCACTAAAGATTCTGAACATGGCAATACTAATATTCTTTCCCTTTACTTGTTTGTTAGACCTTTCATATTAATTCTGCCAAGATAGAATAGTGCTGCTAATTCAACCACATTTTTGTGTACTACTTTGTTTCAATATATTATATGCACTGTCATTTACATGAACAGTAAAAGTGTAAATTGTAAAGTCACAAAAAATTGAAAGACAGACATATCTACAAAGAAAAGCAATTTTGTTTCACTTGGGATTGGGAAAAGGTGAAAACTAGATATTTTTGGCACATTTCAAGTTTTAGTAAAATATTTGTGCTATAGAAAAAGTCATTTTTCTGCTACAGTTCTATAAAGGAACTTGTAAACAATTATATATGTTACATGTGAAGGATCATCATTCTACCCATGCATGTAACACTAAAATTATGGGGCGGATTTTAAAAGCCCTGCTCGCCGGTGCGCCTATTTTCCATAGGCCTGCCGGCGCGCGCAGAGCCCCGGGACTCGCGTAAGTCCAGGGGTTTTTTGTCGGGGGCGTGTTGGGGGTGGGGCTGATTGACGCGGCGTTTTGGGGGCGGGACGTGGCATTTCGGGGGGGGGCCCGGGGGCGTGGCCGCGCCCTCCGGAACCGCCCCCGGGTCGCGTCTTGGCGCACCAGCGGCCCGCTGGCGCGCGTGGATTTATGTCTCCCTCCGGGAGGCGTAAATCCATGGACAAAGGTAGGGGGGGGTTAGATAGGGCCGGGGGGGTGGGTTAGGTAGAGGAAGGGAGGGGAAGGTGAGGGGAGGGCGAAAGAGAGTTCCCTCCGAGGCCGCTCCGATTTCGGAGTGGCCTCGGAGGCAGGCTGCGCGGCTCGGCGCGCGCCAGCTGCCCAAAATCGGCAGCCTTGCGCGCGCCGAACCTGGATTTTAGAAGATACGCGCGGCTACGCGTGTATCTACTAAAATCCAGCGTACTTTTGTTTGCGACTGGTGTGCCAACAAAAGTACACGAACGCGCATTTTTTTTAAAATCTACCCCAAAGCGTAGAAATGTTTAAATGGGTCACAAATAATCATCGGTCTAAAGTGTAGATTTCTACTCAACTATTTTAAAATATTTTTCATTTTATTATGCACATAAAATTATAATTCGGGGCGTCAAGGTTACTTCCCTTCAAACAGCTTCAACTTGTTTGTTTGTGGGACATCTGACCTGACATAGTACTATGTTTCTTAGTCCTGCATCAGGAGCCTAAGTAGCACTTTATGGAACTTCTCCAGCTTACTTGCAAGGCATCTCTATTATATATAAAAAAAAGAAAAAGCCTGACATTAAATTATTACAAAACGTTTGCTCATATTTTGCTTCTCAGACTGCTCAATATACGTAATAACACAGTATTGACAGCAGAAAAAGATGAAATGGTCCATTCAGTCTGCCCAGCAAGTTTCTTATGCCACTCTGTGCAGGTTACTCCCATGTTTCTCTTAAGGGTAGTAACTGCTGCTCCGTGCAGTTATCCCCAAGTCTTATAACCCATAAAAAATTACAGCTAGCAACATTTTTATTGGGTGATGAGCTTTCTTGAAAATTCAGACAATGCTGCTTGATGTGCTTTGGTTACAGACTTGGCCATGGAAGCAGTCCTGTGCTTTTTTCCTTATGTCTGCATAGCAGTACCCCAGACCATAAAAGCTGGGGCCCTCATTAGTTGTTCTCTGAATCCAGTTCTCCTTTTCCTATCAACAAAGCAGAAAGCAAAGTTGCAGTTGCATTAAAAGTATCAAGGCTTATTGGTTAAGGGTAGTATTCTCCATGCTTTCTGCTAAGGGTAGTAACTGATGCACAGCAAGTTACCCCATGCATCTTTTTCATTATTTCCATCCTCTAGCCTTTAGGGATCCACAGTGTTTATCCCATGCCACTTTGAATTCTTTATTTTTGTATTCACCATCTCCTCTGGAAGGGCATTCCAGGCAACCACCATCATCTCCTGAAGTTATGTTTCCTGAAGTTGGTTCTGAGTCGTCCTCCCTGAAGTTTAATTTTGTGACCTCTAGTTCTACTGGTTCCTTTCCAACAGAAAAGATTCAGCGTTCATGTATAATTAAAACCTTTTGGGTATTTGAAGGTCTATATCATATCTCCCATGTATCTCCTCTCTTCCAGGGTATTTATATTTAGATCCTTCAGCCTTACCTCATATGTCTTCTGATACAGAGTAGAGATGTGCATCGCTTTTTGTGTTCGTGTCGTTCTTCGTTTTTCGGCCGCCATGTAAAATGTCGGTTTTTTTCGGTTCTGGTCTTTTTTTTTCACGAAAAATTGATTTTTAGTTAGTGCGCGCTAACAAAAAACCGTTAGATTTTGTTACTTTTTGTTAGTTTTTGTTAGCGCGCAGTAACGGGGAGTTAGCGCACACTGACTCCCGTTGGTGCGCACTAATCGGAAAAACGAATTTTTGCGAAAAAATGGGAAAATCCTGATTTTTTTCGGGCTCCCTGAAACATGCCGAATTGGACAATTTTGTTGCAATTTTCCAATTCGGCAAAAACGAATGCACATCTCTAATACAGACCCCACACCATTTTGGTCACCTTTCTTTGGACCGCCTCCATCCTGTCTCTATCTTTTTCTTTCCAGGTGAGGCCTCATCAAGGACCTATACAAGGGCATTATTACCTCATTTTTGTTTCTGGTTATTCCTCTCTCTGTGTAGTTCAGCATTCTTCTGGCTTTAGCTATCACCTTGTCACATTGCTTTTCCATCTTCAGATTGCCAGACACTATTGCTTCAAGATCCCTCTTTTGGACCATTCCCATAAGTCTTTCACCTCCCTATCATATACAGCCCTGGATGTTCTGGAGGATGTTCCTTTACCCATGTCAATGATGCTGACAGCCTCATATCGAAAAATTGTGGATCATATAGGCCTATTTCCCTAATGAATTATAACATTAAAATATTCATGAAAGTTCAAGGGAGTAGCATGGAAAATGTTCACAGAGATCAGACTGGATTTGTTAAAAAGCCACCAGGGTTTCAACAATGTCAGGAGAGCATTCAAACTGATCAATTTAGTTAGTAAGGCTTATCAAAAGGCCATTTTTTTCTCATTAGATGCAGAAAACGGTAGGGATGTGCAGCCAAAAAGTTTTCGTTGCATTCGTGATACGTATTCGTGGGGGGTCAATTCCGTTTCATGCGGAAGTATGGAGAATTCCATAAGTTGTTGATCTGTAAATACGTTACTACGGAGAGTTAAATTAGTGTCCCAGCTAAAATTAAAATTAACTACAACCCCCCACCCTCCTGACCCCCTCAAGACTTACCAAAACTCCCTGGTGGTCCAGCGGGGTGTCAGGAAGCCATCCCTGCACTCGTTTGCCGGTTTCATCACGGCGTGTCACAGGGGCTACCGGTGCCATTGGTCAGCCCCTGTGACATGGTCACCGGCGCCATCTTGTGCTCCTACCATGTCACAGGAGCTGACCAATGGCACCGGTAGCCCCTGTGACATAATATGGGCAAAGGCTATTGGCGCCATTTTGAGTCCTGGCATCGGATGGCAGGTCGCTCCAGGACCCCCGTTGGACCCACAAGGACTTTTGGTCAGCTTGGGGGGCCTCCTGACCCCACAAGACTTGCCAAAAGTCCAGCAGGGGTCCGGGAGTGACCTCGTTCACGCCGGCCGTCCGATGCCAATACTCAAAATGGCGCCGATCGCTGTCATAGTGAGGGCAAAGGCAATCGGCGCCATTTTGAGACTCAAAATCACCGTCCGATGCCAATACTCAAAATGGCGCCGATCGTCTTTGCCCTCACTATGACGGCGATCGGCGCCATTTTGAGTATTGGCATCGGACGGCGATTTTGAGTCTCAAAATGGAGCCGATCGCCTTTGCCCTCACTATGGGGCAGATTTTCAGAGCTCTGCTCGCCTAAATCCGCCCAAAACCGGGTGGATTTAGGCGAGCAGGGCCCTGCGCGCCGGTGAGCCTATTTTACATAGGCCTACCGGCGCGCGCAGAGCCCCGGGACTCGCGTAAGTCCCGGGGTTCTCCGAGGGGGGCGTGTCGGGGGCGGGCCCGGCCGTTGCGGCGTTTAGGGGGCGTGTTGGCAGCGTTTTGGGGGCGGGTATGGGGGCGTGGTTATGGCCCGGGGCGGTCCGGGGGTGTGGCCGCGCCCTCCGTACCCTCCCCCAGGTCGCGTCCCGGCACGCAACAGGCCCGCTGGCGCGCGGGTATTTACTTCTCCCTCCGGGAGTCGTAAATCCCCGGAGAAAGGTAAGGGGGGGGGGGGGGGTAGACAGGGCCGGGCGGGTGGGTTAGGTAGAGGAAGGGAGGGGAAGGTGAGGGGAGGGCGTTAGAGGATTCCCTCCAAGGCCGCTCCGATTTCGGAGCGGCCTTGGAGGGAACGGGGGTAGGCTGCGCGGCTCGGCGCGCGCCGGCTATACAGAATTCATAGCCTTGCGCGCGCCGATCCAGGATTTTAGTGGATACGCGCGGCTCCGCGCGTATCTACTAAAATCCAGCGTACTTTTGCTTGCGCCTGATGCGCCAGCAAAAGTACGCCTATTCGCGTTTTTTGAAAATCTACCCCTCTGTGTCATAGTGAGGGCAAAGGCGATCGGCGCCATTTTAAGTATTGGCATCGGCCGGCCGGCGTGAAGGAGGTCACTCACGGACCCCCGTTGGACTTTTGGCAAGTCTTGTGGGGGTCAGGAGGCCCCCCCAAAGCTGGCCAAAAGTCCTTGTGGGTCCAACGGGGGTCCCGGAGCGACCTGCCGTCCGATGCCAGGACTCAAAATGGCGCCGATAGCCTTTGCCCATTCTATGTCACAGGGGCTACCGGTGCCATTGTTCAGCCCCTGTCACATGGTAGGAGCACAAGATGGCGCCGGTGACCATGTGACGGGGCTGACCAATGGCACCGGTAGCCCCTGTGACACAGGCTATCGGCGCCGTGATGAAACCGGCAAACGAGTGCAGCAATGGCTTTTGGACTCCCCGCTGGACCACCAGGGAGTTTTGGTAAGTCTTGGGGGAGTCAGGAGGGTGGGGGGTTGTAGTTAATTTTAATTTTAGCTGGGACACTAATTTAACTCTCCGTAGTAACGTATTTACAGATCGACAACTTATGGAATTCTCCATACTTTTTTATTTAGGAGGCCGAATAAAACAGATATCTGTTAAATACATGGGGGGTCGCGATGCGTTTCGCCTCCCCACATATTTAACAGATAGGACAAAATAAGTTGCGGATTACAAATACGTGGAAAATGGATGCACATCCCTAGAAAACGCTTTTGGCGGGGTGGACTTGATTAAATGATCAAAGGGCTATAGAAAGATTCTAAAGCCCACAGTAGGGTTAATGAGGTGAATTTAGGAAATTCTCTTTCGGTCATGGTTTGAGTCAGATGTGTCAACATTTGATCCTTTTGTTTGCTCTGTCAGTAGTACCTCTGCCACAAAAAATTAGAAATCATCAAGAGATACTGGAAATCCATAGTATGAAAGGAACAGAGCATAAAATTGCCTTATTTTGGATGATGTCCTATTATTTATTTGAAACCCAGTAAGATTATTAGAAGCTGTATTAGAAGTGATAATGGAAATCTATCTCTTCTCAGGATATAAGATTAATATGAGGAAAAGTGAATTTCTAAATCTGGGACTTCCCCTGAAAATGGAGAATTAAAATAAAATTCCCATTTAAGTGGACACCATCAGCTATTTAAAAGTGTGGATCCCTATGGAGTGTAGAACAGTTTTTGATTTAAGCTTCCCACTTCTTCTGAAGAATATTAAAAAAGACCTAATTTTTGATCACCTATCCAACTTGTTTGCAAGGATTGCAATAATAAAAATGAATATTTTTACCAAGGGTGAGGTGCACATTGGATATACTCCCCATTCAGATTCCAGCACCATTTTTATCGATCTTAATACATTAGTAGGATGTTTTTGAGGTAATAAGAAAGCCTTGGCAACAAAATAATAGTTTGATGGGCTTAAAGTACAGTGGTGTTTAGGTTTAGTAGATTTTGTTTCCCAAAAACCATACACATTAAAACTATGGTAATGTAGTGGATGGAACCAGAGGGAAAGCATTGGGATGCTATGGAAAGGAGACTACTTCCTCTGAATATTGGATTGGGGTCCTTACTAAGTTTGCCCTATAAAGCATAGAAACATTTGGATGAAGGCCATCCATTTTTCAGGGGTGTGTGAAAATGGGATCTGACCATGCTTCATCCATTACCAATTTCAACAACTATCTTACAGTGGTAGCCCAATAGCTTAGTAAATTCAAACTTAGACTAACTCCTCAAAGCCCAAACTCCTTTGGCTTAGCTGCGAACGTCATATCCTTCAGTCACTTCCCTCACTAGCAGGTACCACCTTATATCTTAAAGATTCTGTACAAAGCCTAGGGGTGCAACTTGACTGAATCCTCAGTAAGAAACCATGTATCTCTAAAGTGGTAAGAACTTCCTACTAGGGATGGGCATTCATTTCAAACAACAGCTCCCCTTTGAGGAAAGGCTGAAGAGGTTAGGCCTGTTCAGCTTGGAGAAGAGATGGCTGAGGGTGGATATGATAGAGGACTTTAAGATCATGAGAGGTCTTGAATGAATAGATATGAATTGGTTATTTACACTTTCGGAAAATAGAAGGACTAGGGGGCATTCCATGAAGTTAGCAAATAGCACATTTAAAACTAATTGGAGAAAATTCTGTTTTACTCAACGCACAGTTAAGCTCTGGAATTTGTTGCCAGAGGATGTGGTTAGTGCAGTTAGTGTAGCTGGGTTCAAAAAAGGTTTGGATAAGTTCTTGGAGGAGAAGTCCATTAACTGCTATTAAAGTTGACTTAGGGAATGGCCTGTGCTATTACTGGCTTCAGTAGCATGGGATCTTCTTGGTGTTTGGGTAATTGCCAGGTTCTTGTGGCCTGGTTTGGCCTCTGTTGGAAACAGGATGCTGGGCTTGATGGACCCTTGGTCTGACCCAGCATGACAATTTCTTATGTTCTTATGTTATTGAATAAAGTTCAGTTCACCACATGGTACTGGCACTCTCACTGCACAAAGCTTGGTATCACGCTCAACTATACAAGGGCCTACCACCCGCAAGGCAATGGGAAAGCAGAGAGCACATAAGAACATAAGAAATTGCCATGCTGGGACAGACCAAGGGTGGATTACAAACTGGTTAAAAGACAGGAAACAGAGAGTAGGATTAAATAGTCAATATTCTCAGTGGAAAAGGGTAAACAGTGGAGTACCTCAGGGATCTGTATTGGGACCGGTGCTTTTCAATATATATAAATGATCTGGAAAGGAATACGACGAGTGAGGTTATCAAATTTGCGGATGATACAAAATTGTTCAGAGTAGTTAAATCACAGGCAGACTGTGATACATTACAGGAGGACCTTGCAAGACTGGAAGATTGGGCATCCAAATGGCAGATGAAATTTAATGTGAACAAGTGCAAGGTGTTGCATATTAGAGATGTGAATCGTGTCCTCGATCGTCTTAACGATCGATTTCGGCTGGGAGGGGGAGGGAATCGTATTGTTGCCGTTGGGGGGGTAAAATATCGTGAAAAATCGTAAAATCGTGAGCCGGCACATTAAAACCCCCTAAAACCTACCCCGACCCTTTAAATTAAATCTCCCACCCTCCCGAACCCCCCCCAAATGACTTAAATAACCTGGGTGTCCAGCAGCGGTCCGGAACGGCAGCGGTCCGGAACGGGCTCCTGCTATTGAATCTTGTTGTCTTCAGCCGGCGCCATTTTCCAAAATGGTGCCGAAAAATGGCGGCGGCCAGAGACCAACACGATTCCACGGCAGGAGGTCCTTCCGGACCCCCGCTGGACTTTTGGCAAGTCTTGTGAGGGTCAGGAGGCCCCCCCAAGCTGGCCAAAAGTTCCTGGAGGTCCAGCGGGGGTCAGGGAGCGATTTCCCGCCGCGAATCGTTTTCCGTACGGAAAATGGCGCCGGCAGGAGATCGACTGCAGGAGGTCGTTCAGCGAGGGTTCCGGCGCCTCGCTGAACAACCTCCTGCAGTCGATCTCCTGCCGGCGCCATTTTCCGTACGGAAAACGATTTGCGGCGGGAAATCGCTCCCTGACCCCCGCTGGACCTCCAGGAACTTTTGGCCAGCTTGGGGGGGGCCTCCTGACCCCCACAAGACTTGCCAAAAGTCCAGCGGGGGTCCGGAAGGACCTCTTGCCGTGGAATCGTGTTGGTCTATGGCCGCCGCCATTTTTCGGCGCCATTTTGGAAAATGGCGCCGGCTGAAGACAACAAGATTCAATAGCAGGAGCCCGTTCCGGACCGCTGCCGTTCCGGACCGCCGCTGGACACCCAGGTTATTTAAGTCATTGGGGGGGGGGGGGTTCGGGGGGGGGGGGGATTTAATTTAAAGGGTCGGGGGTGGGTTTTAAAGGGTTTTAGTGTGCCAGCTCATGATTCTAACGATTTATAACGATAAATCGTTAGAATCTCTATTGTATCGTGTTCCATAACGGTTTAAGACGATATTAAAATTATCGGACGATAATTTTAATCGTCGAAAAACGATTCACATCCCTATTGCATATAGGGAAAAATATCCCTTGCTGTATTTACATGATGTTAGGTTCCATGTTAGGAGCTACCACCCAGGAAAAATATCTAGGCATCATAGTGGATAATACTTTAAAATCGTCTGCTCAGTGTGCTGCAGCAGTCAAAAAAGCAAATAGATGTTAGGAATTATTAGGAAGGGAATGGTTAATAGAACGGAAAATGTCATAATGCCTCTGTATCGCTCCATGGTGAGACCGCACCTTGAATACTGTGTACAATTCTGGTCGCCGCATCTCAAAAAAGATATAGTTGCGATGGAGAAGGTACAGAGAAGGGCAACCAAAATGATAAAGGGGATGGAACAGCTCCCCTATGAGGAAAGGCTGAAGAGGTTAGGGCTATTCAGCTTGGAGAAGAGACGGCTGAGGTGGGATATGATAGAGGTCTTTAAGATCATGAGAGGTCTTGAACGAGTAGATGTGACTCGGTTATTTACACTTTCAAATAATAGAAGGACTAGGGGGCATTCCATTAAGTTAGCAAGTAACACATTTAAGACTAATCGGAGAAAATTCTTTTTTACTCAACGCACAGTTAAGCTCTGGAATTTGTTGCCAGAGGATGTGGTTAGTGCAGTTAGTTTAGCTGGGTTCACAAAAGGTTTGGATAAGTTCTTGGAAGAGAAGTCCATTAACTGCTATTAAAATTGACTTAGGGAATGGCACAAACCATACCTTTAAAACCTTCCTCCCCTCTTATGTCAATGAGCACAAGGACACCTGGACCACCCTCATACCTTGAGCCAAATTCTCCCATAATAATCACATCAATGCAGTCACCGACTCCTCCCCTTTCCAGCTGGCTTACAGAAAACAGCCTTTGCCTCCTCTGGCACTGCCCATGAAAGTTCCTTAATCAGCATCCCATCTCTCAGCCCAGCAATTGCATGTACTATGGGAACGGACCAATCAGTTGATTAAGAAAGCCACCGCCAAGTGAAGAGAACGGCAGATACTCGTAGAAGGCCAGTTCCCCAATTCAAGATAGGTGAGAAGGTTTGGATAAGTACCCACCACTTATACCTTTGACTTCCCTCAATGCACTTGGCAGCATGCTTTAATGGCCCTGGCCCTTTCTCTGTGTTGCAGCAAGTGGGCCCTGTCACATACCAGCTAAAACTAAAACCCAACTTAAAGATCCATAACATATTTTACATCTCTTTGTTTAAGCCAGTGGTGCTTTCTTAGCCCTCCAGAGTGCTTCTTGAACCTCAGGAAGTTGCTGCTGATGGAGACACAATATACAAAGTCCAAAGTCCAAGACATCCTGGATTCCTGCAGGAGGGGCAAAAAATGTGAGTATTTAATCTCTTATAAGAACTATGGCCCAGAAGAAAATTCATGGGAGCCATCCTCCAACATATCGGACTGCAATCTCTTGAATGACTTTCATTAATGATAGCCCAGGAAACCCAGAGCCTCATGCAGGAGCTTAAGATGTGGGGTACTATTGTGTACTGTGGTCCGTGGGCTACTCCTGTGAACCATTGCACTTACCTTCCCAGTCAAGCTGGTCACTGCCTTCCAACATGGTAAAATGTCACCAGCTAACCACGTGGCAGGATGATGCTCCCTGACATGGCAAGACGCTACCAGTTTGCCTCGCAGCAGGACACCTCTGAAAGCAATGCACCGTGCTTCCCCTTAGGTATACGCATGTACCACTTCCCAGCATTTAAATGGACCATGGTGGGAAAGTCCACTGGCCCCCAAGAGATGACATCATCAGTACTGTCCTATATAAGCGCAGCTGCCCAGAAGCAACTCGTATCAGCAACAGATCCAGTTACCAAGTGTAGTGCATGTTGCTTCCCAAGCCTGTTCCAGTCTTCGTCTTCAGTTTGCTCCTGCCTTGCCGCTTTGCCTCATCCCTATCCATTTCTATTTTTTACCTCAGATGAATGCCTGGTTTGACCTTTGCCTAAATGCACCTGACTACTCCTCCCTGCAGGTAGAGCAAATCTTGCCTCAGTCCAAGGGTCCATAGACATAACATATATTCCATCACCCTTTCCCTTGGCTATAGCATTTCCAGACTCTGTCAGTCTAGGGAACAGAAACAGACTTGACAATCAGATGGAGATCTCTAGTCTGGCCACACATAGCACTACCAAGGGAGAGTGAGAGCACTAGCAGGAATAAAGGCTTAAAAATATTGACACACTGATATTAATGATATTTAATTTACTACATGCACAGCATAACTGAATAACTACCCAGAAAAACTGGTAAATTTAGTATAAAATATCCTACTATCAAGAAGTGATCTTTTTTATTTATAAGGTTCCGAAAACTTAAGAATCAGGAACACTCATGGCTACTAGAATGACAAAAGATGATTTCTTGCACATTCATTCCCAAGACCCTCATCATAATCACTCTTTCCTATATACAGTACCTGCAGGACAAGCTCACTCAGAGGCAGAACACCTTCTCCTCTTATGAACATTGTGTCCTATTAGCAAAAGTAAGTAATGCAGTGGCACTGGCACTAATGCTGACACCATTTTTTAAAGAAAGAAAGTCATTTCAGGATCTTATGGCACAGTAGTGGAATGAAAAGGAAGAAAGAATCCTCCTTCCCTTTACTTATTTATTCTCCCCAAAATATTTGGGATCTGGCAGCCATAGCACTGATACATAGCTATTGTCAAAGTACATATGCATGTGTGGATCAAAGGCATGTTAGAATATACATAATAGATACAGGTAAATGGTTGGTACAGCTAAGGCAAGTCAATATTATTTAAGGAAAGAAACGAGAGAAAGGGAAAGTGGAAAACCAAGATTTTTTTTTTAATTACACATTTTTATGTTTTAAATGATCCAGATGATGATACTTTTCCTGCTGCTGTTACAGATATTGATAACTATAACAAGTCTAATCCTACAGGCGTTGAGATGTGCTTTTATTTTTTTCATTTAATTTCAAAATTGAAATAGGCCACATTAAATTGGAATTAATGTACACTCATTTTTTTCTTTCCTTTTTTTTTTTTTACAAATTATTTATATACTGTTTTTTTTCCATTGTGGATCAGAACAGGTTACAATTAAAACATATGTAAGTTATAAACATAACATAGCAAATCCATTTAAAAAAAAATGACACAAATAAAACAAAATTAGGGCTGCACACTCTTACTAGCTGGGTATCAGATGCCCGGTTTAATAGTGGGATACTATGCACAAAGGTAAAGGAAAACTCAGTAACAATACCAAGGTGAAAATACTGGGGATGGGAACGTGTTAATTATATGGTTATTAAATTTTAACATTTCATGTACACTGTAAGTGCTAGAAAGTGATCGCTTGTTAAACCCTTCGATAGCATAGTTTGGTTATAATAAATGCAAGACCTAGCCTAAAAGACTTCTTCAGCTCATATACTGTTTGCTCTTACAGTCATATGTTACTGCAGCAAATCTAGTTTATGAGAAATAAAATGCTTTCCTTCCTATCCATTTATTATAAAATGGTTCTCTTTTATTATATATTATGGATCATGAACTGTGTAACCAAATGGATAGCTGATTTACTGACATTTCTTATTGTCTCATATTTTATCCTCTTGTGTGCTGAGTTAAGCTTTACCACACTGGATTTATAGTGGTGCAAAACACACACAGCACAATGTTGGTTCTTTTGTACCAAGAAATGACTTGTAGCTGTTTAAAATGATAATCTGGATCTGGTATTCCTTTTATTCCATGATGTTCAAGTCACATTTTCAAGCATTTCAAACATTGCAACCTGCTGATTGCCTGTATATAAAATATAATTCAATGAAACATTAAGGTCGATATGTAGTGATTTGTTCAGATAACTTTTGGAATGAGCCGGACAATATCTGAAATCTGATTATTTTCCCCTAATCTCCAGCTAAATTTTGTCTGGGAAATTTGTTGCCTACAAAATATATACCCTAGTAAGAAAATGTGACTCTGGGTATGTTTTCGTGACATGTTTTCAATTTGTATGGGCAGACATGATATTTAGCGCTTCCCAAACAAAGGGCCTCATTTTCCAGAGGGATCGCACGCAATAAGGGACGTTTCACACGCGAAAAGTCCCTTATCGCGTGCGATACCAAAATGGGGGCGGAGTCGGTCCCGGAAGAGGAGGAGTCGTGGTGTCACCGGGGCCGACTCCGCAAAGACGCCATGGATGATGAAAAGGTAAGGCCTGGCTAGCGCAGGCCCGCCCCCCGTTTCGGTCCCCCGCCCCTCATTCCCTAAAGTATCGCAGGCCTGAGATACTTTAGAAATTGAGGCCCAAAGCTATCCAAGTAAGTCTGGATGGACAAATACCTGACCACAGTTATCCATACACTAATCCAGGTACATTCTGCAAAATATATGGCTAAAGGTATCCAGGTAAATTTCCAGCTCACCAACTTAATAAATATGGACTTCTAGTTCAGTGCTTCTCATCATTTTATTTTTTATTTCATGGTTCACTATCAAGTCTGCTCAATCCCCATTGCATACTAAACCACATTTTGCACAATTTTCACCTTTCCCCCTCTTCCACCATCAGGAGGAGAGTTGCACTTTTTACCTTTGTGTGCTTTAATGTTATATCTGAACCTGTGGAGCCAGTCAGTCCTATGAGATTACAAGACCCCCACAGATTCAATGTCAAATTGAAGCTGGAAAAGGAGGTGCACACGGGTAAGAAGTGCTGTTCTCCTGATGCCAGTGGGAAGAAGGGAGGGAGGGTAAGATTACCAGAATCCTTGTGGCTGAATCTGGAATATTTATTTACCTGTAGTGAGCTATCAGTTCATTTTCATAGGATGAGGGAAATCTGGTGAACGGTTCTCAATGGAAAACTGTACTAATCTACTATCAAAATATACTTAAAAGCCTATTCTGAGGACTTCTGTTTATAGCACTGGGCTAAATGGAGGTCAGGTGATAGAGCTTCGGGACATCTCCTACATGTAAGCCTTGCTATTTTTTGCTTTTAGCCGCACACTTATCCTATGTGTTGTGGAATATTCTTTTCATGAGGTGCCTTTGAAATTTTCTGCCTGAGTGCTGCTGCTACAGGGAAATGAGCAGCAGAGTGGTGCGAGGTGGGAGAGATAAGAATTGTGGTGATCCCAAAATGGTGATGGCAGCTGAAGGTGAAAAAATGCTGGTATCGATTTCAGAAGAGGTGCTGCTCCAAATTTTCAGCAGCCTTGGATGATCACCTTATTAACGTTCAGACTGCCATGGACGGTATCAAAAGCAGCTTAGAGGTGCAGTTGAAGTGCTTAGATTTGGCGAAATAACACATATCAACTCAGGAAGATTGGCTGATCGAAACAGAGCATCAAATCATCGACTTAGCTGGTAAAAATGCATCTATGTCTAAAATGTTATACTCTAATGTTGTTGACTCTACTTTGAGGGAAATTAAATTTAAATTGCTCCAACGTGCCTTTCTAGATGATGTCAAGCGATATTGAATGAAGTTGGCGCCAACTGCTATGTGCATAAAATGTAATGAGGTCACTGGATCTTTAATTCATTGGTTTCTGACTTGTAAGAAGCTTAATAATTTCTGGAATGCTGTGCTTGCATCCATTTGACAATGTACTGGTTTGACGATTCCTAAATCAGGCAAAGTCCTATTACTTAGTGATGATTGCCTGCTTTCCTAAAATGGGCACCAGCAGTCATGGGGATGCATACTGTGCGCCTTCTGGGCATCCTTTTTAACACTCCTATCTCAAGATCTTCAGGATAGTCTGCTTGCTCTGGGTTATTCTAATCAATGGAGTGGATCCTCACAATAGCAATTCTAAGGGGGGGGGGGGAGATACAATCTATGCTCCTTATGAAATGTTCAGTGATAACATTTCTTTTTACAGGTTTATGTACTCCTCATATGTACTGTGTCTCAAAATATGTCTTACTAATGTTATTAAAATTCTCTATCAGGCAATACAATTGTAATCTTTGATGTCTCTAGCTTGCTTTTTTGGCTCAATATATCTATTTTTCTCATTCACTGGTCTTTCATTTCTTCTTTTTCCTTCTCTCTCTGGTGTCCTATGCTGTCACTTTCCTTCAGAATGGATATTTTAATAGTCTCTTTCTTCAGTCTTTCTGTTCTTTTTTGATTCTCTCCTTTCTTGATTCCTCCTACTATTGCTCTTCCTCTCTCTCCACCATTCTGTCTCCTCCATGTTTTCCCAGGATTCTCCCACCCCCAAATTCAAGGTCTTCTCTCTCTCACCCCTCATCCTCATACCTGCATCAGCCCTCCTATTCTATTCCCTCCACCCCTTTTTCTTCCTGCTGATGGACATAGCCTTCTTTTGGATTATAATTAATCATCGGTCAGGCAGTATGCCCCTTTGTGCCCAAACCATCTGGAATTTTTTTGGTTTTTTGAGCAATTAAAATCCACTTAACGGAATCATACTGCTGCTTGTGTCTTATGTCATTCACCCAACATAAGCCCCAGCAAGGACCACGCTTCATTATGACTGCATTAGGGGCACAAATGATTTCTTCAGACTGTAATATGCGAAGATTGTGCAAGTAAGTAGCTGACAGCGTGGCGTTTCAAAACTGCTTGGTAACAAAACTTTGAAATGCTGTGATGTGAGCTACTCTATTGCACAATCTTCAGCTACTAACAATCTGAACAGATCACGTGTTCCCCCTGCTGCAGTCACAATGAAACATGGACCATGTCAGGGCTTATGTTTTTAATTGCTTAATAAAAACAAAATATTTTTCTCTGATAGCTTGGGCACAAAGAGGTATACTGCCTGACCGATGATTAACAAGGCAAAAGAAGGCTATGTTCGTTGGCCAGGCATGCCTATTATGAATGGTCAATAATAGCAGTGTAGGACATTATTTAGGGGACTTTCACTGAATGATTGTGTGTTATATATCCTCCATTTTGACATGCTTCACTAGCTTCTATCTTCATAATGCCAGGTCCCATCTCTCATTCTCTAAACTAGGCCCTTTTTGCATCTCACAATATTCAAATCTTCCAGAAGGTATGGAACCTAGCGTTACGGTCATGGACCCTTGGGCCGGCTGAGACAGTGGATGGTATGCTGTGGAGGACCACAATGAGCGTCACAGCCGGGAGGCGGCACGGGATAGGCTCAGATGAGGCTTCACCACTGGAAGTCCGCGGTCCCCCCAAGAGGAGCCCGTAAGGAGCTGGACCTCTTGGACTTAGGTGGGATCCTATGCGACCAAGGATCCGGGCTGCGGCTGGAGAGATGGACGAGGGATGGCTGGGCCCAGGTAGCTGAAGTCTTCACCCTCGGAAGCCCGTGCCTCCCCTGGGAGGAGCCCGTGAGAGCCCGAGCCACTGGGACTTAGGAGAATCCTCTGGGCCAGCAAGTACCGGATACCTGAGGTGATGAAGAAGCCAAAGTCAGGGTCCAAGAGTGAAGACGGGTCAGAAGCCAGAAGTCCGAGATCCAAATCAAAGCCAGGACGAAAACAGAAGATGGAGTCGTGGGACGGAGCTGGGTCTGAAGCCAGAGGTCAGAAGACAATACCAAGCCAGGAACGGAAGCTGGAGATGAAGTCGTGGGACGGAGTCAGGTCGGAAGCCAGAAGTCAGACGTCGATACCAGAACCAAGGGCTGAAGCTGAGGACAAGTCAAGATACAAAGCCGGGTCGGAATCCAGAGGACAAGGAGACAGTCCAGGGACAATATCAGCAACTAGACACTCAAGAACTGAGGAACCTCATTGCAAGGCAAAGGCTTTGACCAAGGTGCAGGGTTTAAATACCCTGCAGCGTGTGACATCATCTGGAGGCCGTCCCTAGGATTTCCCGGGCTGGCCCCTTAAGAGCCGAGCCCCCGCGCATGCACACGCCTAGGGGGCAGGGCCCGGTGCGTCGGGTCAGTGGCGTCTCCCTCGCGAAGGGAGAGCCACGGTGGCAGCCATGTCAGGCCTGGACGGCCGAAGAAGAGTCCGCGCGGGCTGGGCCGATCTGGAGGTAGGAGGAGGGACCGGGACACGGCCTGGTCCCGTAACACCTAGGGGTTACTGTTGATCCTTCATTATCAATGCATACCCACTTAAAGTTGGTGGTATATGCTTCTTATGCTAAATTGCATCTCCTGTGGCATCTCAAACCGTTTTTAGAACCTTACAAGCAATGTTAATGCAAATCTTATTGGCCTACCAGCCAATATGTTAATATCCATACAAATGGTCCAAAATGCTATGGCCTGCATTCTGTCTGGTACCAACATCTGAGATCATATTACCCCAGAATTGTAATCCCTGCATTGGTGCCCCGTAAATTGGCACATTCAATACAAAGAAGTTATAATCATTCATAATCTGATCAATAATGTCACCTCTTCATGGCAAAAGTCAATCCTAAAATGTTATACTCCTGTGTGTAACCTCCGTTTGTCTAGTCAGGGATTATTAGATATTCCAGCCCTGCGGGACTTGCATTTAGGTGAGACCCGTGAAAGGACTTTTTCAATGGCAGGCCTCCACCCAATGGAAGTTCCTACCTTTATGCATATGCATAATTAAATAGGCCAAAGCATTCAAAAAAGCTTTTAATTCAGCTAGCTGAGCCATTCCAGTCCTATTGAACAATAGTGTGGTCTCACTTGGCAACAGGCAGCTTTGATGATTTTTGTTCAGCCTATTAGTGTTTGTGTGATTATGGATTATGTTTTTATTGTTCTTGTACTTGTTTAATATATTATATGTTTTTTGTACCCCACCCTGAAGTTTGGAAGAGTAACCATGCATAATATGTCAGCATATTGTGTTCCACCCCCACTTCGCCCCCCCCCCCCCCCAGGAATGGAGCAAGAAGTAAATTTTGAGTATTGTCCAGTAGAGCATAAGCCCAGGGAGGACGATCACGCTGAGACTGCCAGTACTGTGACATAGGAAGAACTTCCCCAAGGCATGCTGGTGGATAGGGATGTGCAGAGCAAAAGTTTATGTTCATAAGTCCATAAGTCGAAAGGGGGTCCCATTTGCGGTCAATGGGCAATTCTCTCATATGTCAATGGACATATGGAGAATTCCATAAGTTGAGTCTATGTCCATATGTGCTGGACCACCAGGGAGTTGTGGTAAGTCTTTGGGGGGGGATTAAGGAAGGTGAAGGGTTTAAATTTTTATTTTGGATCAACAATCGCGATTTCCAACGTATTCAACATAGCTATGTTGAATAAGTTGGAAATCCGATCGTTTTCGCCTCATCACTTTTTTAAGTTAAAAAAAAAAATAAGTAGCGTTTTACATTTAAGTTCAAAACGAATGCACACCCCTACTGGTGGAGAAGAACTGCTCTAGGTGATTAAAGAGATTAAAAAATACACTACAAACATGATAACTGGGTACAGCAAATGCAAAATGTTTGTTATCTGAACATAGGATGTATGAAATTTGACCAGGGATTCAGAGTCCAAACTTTTCACTGGTCAATGGAGTTCTTGAAATGAGATTGTACAGATATTGAAATGGACCTGTCTTATGGCATTTCAAGATGAATTTCTTTGCCGAACAAGAAAAACCTTTCACTTCTTTGGCTGAACAGATGTCTCCTACTAACCAAATTGCATCTTCATACAGAAGCAATTCACTGGTGACTTCCAACTTAGGTGAACTCAAACCTTGGAGAAACAGATCAGTTCACACCTAGGCTTAGTGATTCCAATATTGCCACATTCATTTAAAAAGAACATTTTGTAGGGATGTGCTTTCGTTTCTAACAAAAGACAATTCTGTTTCATTTTGATTGTAAAGCAAAATAGAAAAATTGACTAAATTTTGTTCTTTTCCAAGTTTCATTTATTGTACACTATTCACCGTTGGTGCGCACTATTTTAGTTCGTGCACACTATCACAAATAAAGACAGTGTGCACTAACTCAAAATAGTGCACACCAAAAGTGAATAGCACACACTAATCGTGAATAGTGCTCGCTAAAATAAAACTTGGGGAAAAAAATGTCCTAACGAAACTTAAAAAAACCCATAAAAGTCCACAAAATGGCACGAAATGAAAGCAAAACAAAATCTTGATTCATATTCCTAAAATAAAGTGTCTTCAACAATCCACAGGCTTCCACAGTAAGAATGCATACAGGCAGTATGAAAAATAGTTTTAGCAGTAAAACAATATAGAATTAATTTCTAGCAAAATCCTGCACAGTTTATCATAACAGACATTTCACTTACTTAGTTTTTGCACCGAGATAAATGATAAAATTTCGATAAAGCAGACTGTTCCTTCTTCTGTTGTCGCCTGAATCCTCCCAGGGGCTCTTCCAAAAAGAAACTAGGCTGTAGCATATTCAGGCCAGCTGCAGCCACAGAAACAGTTTCAGGAATACCGCAAGGCTTGACTAACTTGGTTAGAGTGCAATTATTTATTTACAGTGCATCAAAGTGCATATATCAAATTAATAGCTTACCTTGCATCAGGCACACATATTGGGCTAGATTTTAAAAGCCCTGCGCATGCCGGCGCGCCTATTTTGCATAGGCCGCTGGCACGCGCAAAGCCCCGGGACGACTGTAAGTCCCGGGGCTTCCGAAAAGGGGCAGGAGGGGGCATGTCCGGGGGCATGTCTGGGGTCAGGGGGCGGTCTGGGGTGGGTCCGGGGGCATGGCGATGGTTCGGAGGCGGGCCAGGAGGGCGGTGCCGAGTCCCCCGGCACTGCGGCCTGTGCCGGGGGATGCCGAGGTGGCGCGCGCAAGTTACGCCTGCATCAAGCGGGCATAACTTGCACAACAAAGGTGGGGGGGATTTAGGTAGGGCTGGGGGGTGGATTAGATAGGGGAAGGGAGGGGAAGGTGGGGGACACGGAAGGAAAGTTCCCTCCGAGGCCGCTCCAAAATCGGAGCGGCCTCAGAGGGAATGGAGGCAGGCTGCGCGGCTCGGCGCATGCAGGCTGCCAATTTTGCACAGCCTTGCGCACACCGACCCCGGATTTTATAAGATACGCATGGCTACGTGCATATCTTATAAAATCCGGTGTACTTTTGTTCGCGCCGGTTGCGCGAACAAAAGTACGTGTGCGCAGGGAGGGTTTGGGGTAGGTTTTCGGGGGGTATGCGCGTATCCCTTTGAAAATCTACCCCAATATTAGGACATTTTTTCGGCGTAACTGAGTTACTCTGGAAAGATCTGGGAAAATACGAATTCCCTCCGGCACCCTCGTTCGGCCCAAAAGGAACTTTTGGGCCGAACGAGGGTGCCGGAGGGAATATCTCATTATTAACGCTCTATCATATTCCGAAAATAGTGAAACAAACAAGACTGGTCTTTCTACTACTTCAAAGCCAGAATTTTCCAGATATTCTGTTAAGTTCTCAAATCCTCCCATATCTCCTATGGGAGATATCTGTATCTGGCTTTGTCTTTGTCTCAGGAATACAATTTTTTTCAATGCTGGTATTTGATCTTCCAGAATCTTCAGAGTCTCTTTTAAATACCTTCTAAATGTTAAAGTAGGTATTTCACCAGTCACCTTTGGAAAATTCATTACTCTGATATTTAATTGTCTCAAATAATTTTCCACCGACTCCAGTCTATGCATTAAAATTGCCTGTTGTTTCCTACATTCAGAATTCAGTCCAGACAATTGTTTTAAATCATTTTCAACCTGTGTCATGGCTCAAGTTTGCTCTTCCTCTTTTAATTTGATATTATTCTCCAATACTGCAAATTTCTGTGAGATTTCTTCTGTTACCTGGGTGTGTTCATTAAATTCCTTAGTCATCCTCATAATCAAGTCCCAGAGCGATTCCATAGTTATCACTGCCAGTCTGACTATCTCCAGGGAGCTCTTCAAGCCTTGTGTTACCTCCCTCTCTCCACTGTAAATCTCTTCGGCATACTCTGTGGACTCTCCCCACTTCATACCCGTGTCTCCAGAGGTTGGGAGGAAATTGAGGGCCTCTCCCTGTCTACAGCAGCGTCGTTCTGACCACCCGACAGAGTCGCTCTCTTGACCTCATTCACAGCGACTCTGCAGTCCTGGCGCTGCCTGGAGGAACTGCTTTTGGCTGTTCTCGCGGCTCTGGCTGGGTCAATGATATCTCCCCAGGTGACGAAGGGACTCCACCTCCCGACTCGCCAGCAGGGCTTGAGAATCCGATGTTAGATATGGGCATCCATACTAAGAAATTACCCGCTGACCTAAGGGAAGTGAGGGCTCCGGTGGATATACCCTCACTTTCCCTTTTTTTTTGTGAGGCATGAAACTTTCAAAAAGTAACAATTTCAGAGGAAAACTTAAGAATTCTCAGGAGTGTCTACGTATGCGACCATTCAGGGAGCCATCTTGAATCTCTCCCCATATGCATGTGTTTTTGCTTACACTCATGATAGACCATTCCAGGGGATGGAGTTGGGGTGGGGAACAGAATTTAATGCCCAATCATTTAACTTTCAAAAGGATGTACCCAAATGTACGGACAGAGTGAGTAACTTTCTACATGTAGGGTTGCCAACTGGCTCCAGATGTTCAGGACATGTTGGAGCCAGTCCTGCTTTTACTCACCTGCATCCAGATATTTATAGTCTTGCTTTGCTTAAGAAATGTAGGGAAATCAGAATAAATCCCAACATGCAATGGGAAAATACCAGGACTGGATCAACCTGTCCTGAAAATTTGGAGCCAGTTGGCAACCCTATCTGCATTAGGGGTGTGCATTCGTTTTAAACTTATATGTAAAACGCTACTTTTTTTTTTTTAACTTAAAAAAGTGATGAGGCGAAAACGATCGGATTTCCAACTTATTCAACATAGCTATGTTGAATACGTTGGAAATCGCGATCGTTGATCCTAAATAAAAATTTAAACCCCTCACCCTCCTTAATCCCCCCCAAGACTTACCAAAACTCCCTGGTGGTCCAGCAGGGAGTCAGGAAGCCATTCCTCTATTCCTTTGCGAGGAGCACGTGACGTCCGCGTCACGTCGGAGTGATGCGGCCGTCACGTGGTCCACCGCGGTTCCGCTCCCGGACCCCTCGTTGGACACAAACAGAACTTTTGGCCAGCTTGGGGGGGTCAGGAGGCCCCCCCCCCCGCTGGACCACCAGGGAATTTTGGTAAGTCTTGGGGGGGATTAAGGAGGGTGAGGGGTTTAAATTTTTATTTAGGGAACCGGTGCACGTATGGACATAGACTCAACTTATGGAATTATCCATATGTCCATATTGACTGAAATTGAACCCCCCTTTTTGACTTATGGACTTATGAACATAAACTTTTTGTCTGCACATCCCTAATCTGCATAGTATGGCCTTGGGCATACTGGCACAAGCCAGGACTTTTTAAAATGGACTTAACTTTGAGTCCACTTGGAAAATTCAGTAGACTTTAGCCCTATGTGGGCCATTCAAAATCACACTCTTAGGAGACTTTTTATTTATTTATTTTTACCTGTTATATAATGGGCAGAGCAACATAGCAAAATGTGCAGGGAACCAGTTATTTGTACTCAGCTCTGGAGGTTCATTTTTCAGAAAAAAGTCCCAAAAGAAATTCCACCAACAGAACAATTTTCTTACCCTTATGGCAGGGTTCAGAGAAAAGCCTGTTGCCCTGTTTGGTAGACATGGCACCTTCTATGGCAATGCCATGCTAATAAATAAATAAATAAATAAATAAATAAATACAGAAACAGCAAACCACTTTTAAGGATTTTAGGCATAGATAGCCCACACAATAGTAGCATGCACCGGGCATGAGTACTGGCACCATTGTTGTTTAACATTTATATAAATCATCTGGAAAAGGGGTCAATGACTAAAGTGATCACATTTAAAGATGACATAAAATTATTCAAAGATGTTAAAATACAAACAGACTATAAGGACTTTGCCAGACTGAGGAACAGGGCAAGTAAATGGCAGATTAAGTTTAATGTGGACAAGTATAAAGTGATGCACACTGGGAAAAATAATTTCTAACTATTGTTTCACATTGCTGGGTTCTGCATTAGGAGTCAGCATTCAGGAAAAGAATCTTGGAGTCATTGTGGAGAATGCATTGATATCCTCAGCACCTTATGCAGCGGTGGTTAAAAAAGCAAACAGAATGTATCAATGCCTCTTTATTATCTATGATACAACCACACCTTGAGTATTGTATGCATTTCTGTTCGCCCTATCTAAAAAAAGATATAGTGAAACTAGAAAAAGTATAGAGAAAGGTAACAAATAAGATAAAGGGGATGGAATGAATATCCTTTGAAGAAAGGCTGAGCAGGTTAAAGCTCTTCAGCTTGAAAAAAAGAGGACATAGAGGGATCTAATAGAAGTTAATAATATCATCAGGGGGGGGGGGGGTAGAACATGTAAAAAGGGAATAATTATTTACCCTTTCAAATAATAAAAAGACGAGGGGTCATGCATGAAACTAAAAAAGAGGAGAAAGTAATTTTTTTTTCACTTAGAGGTGAATTTTCAAAACTGTATGCATGCAAAAATTTGCATATATTTACTAAGTATCCTATACTCACACAATCCATTGTTTTATGAAAGTTTAAAATATGTGTGTATTTTAATTTTCGCATGTACACATACCTGCAGAAAAAGGAATGGTCTAGGGACATTCTGGGAAGAAACCAACAGTTCCATGCATTAGTTGCTATTTAAGATATTTATAAGCAAACATTTACCTTCTTACTCACATATATTTTCACTTGCTAATTGTCTGGCATATGTGATATTAAATTTTCCTACTGTGTAAAACTGACA
The DNA here is from genome assembly GCF_901001135.1 of Rhinatrema bivittatum. Lineage (NCBI taxonomy): Eukaryota > Metazoa > Chordata > Amphibia > Gymnophiona > Rhinatrematidae > Rhinatrema > Rhinatrema bivittatum. The sequence goes on along the minus strand of NC_042615.1, from coordinate 377,304,704 downwards.
GTGTGGGAGGCTTGGATGAACTGGGGGAGTTCAGGCTGAAGACTAGGAAGGTCTCAATGACCAGGATTTCGACTGGGCAAACTGGTGGACTAATTGGTAAACTGGTTAATTTCATTTATGACTGCATATTTTAAAACTGGCTGACTTATGCATGAATAATTCCTACTTTCACATATAAAATATACACACATATATTTTTTAAATATATAAAAAAATGCATGTGTTCAATGATATACATTGAACGCGTGCACTTCATGATATACATGATATGCAGCAAATGATTTCATTACACTGCAAGTATTTGCTCTTAAGCCTACATGTGTGCATATGTTGTGGGACATTTTATATAAAAAAAGATGTGTATTTTTTAAGACACGTATATCATATTATATGTGGGTTATAAAATTCTTGCATACATCTACTCGCAGATATACTCTTCCAAGTTACTCTACCCCTGTTTTTTGTAACTGCTCCCCCCTTGCACGAGTTTAGTTCTACTGTTCATTGCACCCCTTGTTCTATGTAAACCGGCATGATGTGACTTGTTCATGAATGCCGGTATATAAAAAAAAGTTAAATAAAAAAAAAATAAAAAAAAATATATACACGCTTATATGCCATTGTGTGCATTTGTTTGAAATTTATCCTTTCAGGACACAACCAAGCTGTGAAATTCTTTACAGAGGATGTGGTCAAGGTATCTAGAATAGTAGGGTTTAAAAGCAGTTTGAACAAGTGTTTGGAGAAAAAGTACATACACAATTCTTAGCCAGGTAGACTTGGGTAAGTCACAGCTGTAGATGTTAGCAACAAGGAAAGGATCTACTCTTTTGTATCTTCTGGGTGGTTCCTAGTGATAAGGACTAACCATGATCACAGACAGGATGCAGGTTTCAGTGGATTTCCATTTGACCCAGCATAATACATCTTATCATTTCTATATCACCCATCTCCAACTTGCTTCTGTTGGCTCTATTTTTTTTCCATTTTCTCTACCTCCTGTTGTAAGCAGCTGATCTTATTCAGCCATAACCTCTTTGATTCAATTAACCTGCACTGTGGGAAGAGAGCTGAATGAATGACAAAGCACCTTTGGTTCCTTGCTAGATGAGTATATACACTGACATGTCATTCTGTCGGAACATAAATGTTCATTCACAAGAAAGGTGTCAGTTCACTACGCCTGCTAGCCCATGTAAGCAAATCTATCCCTTCAGATAGATATAAGAGAGTTTAATAAGTGGAAATGCAATGACTGATCTGGGGTATCATTTTTTGTAATTCCTATGCACATTTCTTCAAAAAGTCTGATGTATGTTCATAGGAGACAGCTTTTCAAATTCACTGAGGGTGCTAAACTCAGTAGATATGTTCCCTTCCATAGACACAGAAAAGGAGTTTGCTGAATACTGGAGGTGTTCAAGAACTCACTGCAACCACAAAGTGGGCATTTGCATATATTGTATGTCACCAGTTCAAGAGTCCTTGCTATTGTTTGTCTCACAGGGAAGGCAGGCAGGCTGGCTGCCTCTCCACTTGAGCACTCTCTCTCTCTCTCTGCTTCCCCTTCTCCAACCATTTCCTACCAACATAGTGACACTTTTACCTGACATTTCTCTGAATAGGGAAGCAACTCAGCAAAACCTGTTATTTCCTTAGAGACAGGTTAATAAGTTCCCCCTGTGCCTGAGCTGTAAGCTGGATCAGCACACCTGTATTAGCAACAGAGACAGACTCTCTAGTTAGGGACACACACACACTCCTTCACAGCATGTTATACATGCCCTATAGTGAATGTTCATTGTATAAGTTATATATATTTTACAAGTCTGCAGATTTCATGACAGTGTGTGATTATCTAAAGTTCAGATGATCTGAGAAAGTAGAGTACACAAGAGGACTAAGGAGGCAAGCAGAATGCTGACATAATGGAATTTTTTCCGCAAATATCTATTTACCAGTGCTTCACTTGTGTTATCTGCAGGGACCTGATTTTATTGTATTTCTGTTCTAGGAATCTTTTCAAAAGCAAAGGGTATTTTTCACATTTTTTTTCATTATAGATTTTGTGGCTTACCATTAAATGAAAACACCTCCTTGGCCCTGAACTGTACTGCTGACAACACCTTTTTCTTCTTTCCCAGATCATGACCTTCCAATGCAGTCCTCACCACATCCTGCTTCCTGCCTCTCTTACTCAGATCTGTTGCTGCCGATGACTCCTCCTTTTTTCCACTAGCTCCTGTCTTCTGATACAGCCACCTCATCCTCTCTCCTCAGCCCTGATCTGCAACGACAGCCAATAATTTTGCATGTATCAGTAGATGATGATGATTTAACTTTTTTTCTTGATTTATATTGTTTGCTGTACAACTGGGTCCCTAGTTACCATTCATAAAAGCAATATCTCAAGGTGGTTATACCCTCAGTTAAGCATAAAGGTAAACTTATATGAGTCTTATCTAGAGGACAGGTACTTTACAGCAAGAATTCAAAGAACAGGGAATAGCCCTAATGAAAATGTAAATATGGTTAGACATTTGATGAGGCATATCACCATTGATTCGGCCCCGGGGGGGAATCACGTGATGCCGCGTCACTCCGACGTGGCACCGACGTCACGTGCTCCTCGCAAAGAATTTCAGAAACGGCGTCCTCACTCCTCGCTGGATCACCAGGGAGTTGTGGTAAGTCTTTGGGGGGGGGATTAAGGAAGGTGAGGGCTTTAAATTTTTATTTTGGATCAACAATCGCGATTTCCAACTTATTCAACATAGCTATGTTGAATAAGTTGGAAATCCGATCGTTTATGTCTCATCACTTTTTTAAGTAAAAAAAAAAAAATAAGTAGCGTTTTACATTTATGTTCAATACGAATGCACACCCCTACTAATTTATGATGAGAAAGCAGATTGGCTAAACACAGCATTATGGGTACACACTCCACACAGGAACCTCCGATCAGCAAATAAAGCACTCCTAACCATCCCAACAGTTAAAACAGCAAGGCTGACACAAGTGAGAGAAAGAGCCCTATCACTAGCAGGACTAATAATCTGGAACACAATGCCTCCAGAGATCAGGCTACAAAGTGATCTCAAGGCATTCAAGAAAAGTTTAAAAACATGGCTTTTTAAACAAGCATTTTACAAAGAGATGAGAGAATAGAGAGAAATTATTCAGGAAAAGACAGAAAGGCACCGACCCAGGGTACTTAGAACTTTACAGTAGATTAGTCTATGAACTCTACACCACAATAAGCTTAACTATAAAACTATGTGTGATAAAACTACCCGTGTAAGTACCTTGGTACAATTGGTCATGAACTACTTTGCTAAATAACTATGTCTAATGATATATTGTAACCGAACCTTTGACGGCACCTGTTAGAAGGTACTATAGTACACTTACCTACATTAAATATGTGCCTACATGTAAACTGTTGCGATGGTATTTAAACTTAGCAACGGTATAGAAAAGTTTTTAAATAAATAATTAAATGAAATAAATTAATGCAGTGCCAAATTGGTTAGCTTCCCTGATTTTTCTTAGCATTTCATTATTTGTGTGATTATTTTGGCCAGGTAGCTGATATTATATTCCTATCACTATACTCTTACCCAACATACATGGGATTTCTACCCACATAGATTCTACTGAGCATTTAGTCTCTTCTATGATCTTTATCTTGTTAGACTCTATACCATCCTGGACATAAAGTGCCACACCCCTATCAAGTTGATCTCCCTATCATTGTGATATAATTTGTACCCTGATAAAGCACTGTCTCATTGGCTATCCTCTTTCCACCAAGTCTCTGAGATGCCAATTATGTCTTCACTGCTATATACTCTAATTCTCCCATTCTACTTCTTAGACTTCTGGCATTGGCGTACAGACATTTCAAAGTTTGTTTTCTGTTTGCATTAATAGCATGCTTTTCAGTTGATAGGGATAATTTGGAATTCTTTAGCTCAGGTGATTCTTTACTTATAGGCACTTGGACTAATTTTGCTTTTATTGGAACCTCTCTGTTGGGATGCCCTAACTCCGAGTGAGTGTTAGGTTTCCCCCATGTTCTACATTAAAAACTGTTCTACCTCCTTTTTAAAATTTAGTTCCAGCAGCCTGGTTCCACTCTGGTTAAGGTGGAGCCCATCCTTTCGGAAAAATCTCCCCCTTCCCCAAAAGGTTGTCCAGTTCCTTACAAAACTGAATCCCTCTTCCCTGCACCATTGTCTCGTCAATGCATTGAGACTGCGGAGTTCTTCTTGCATCTCAGAACCTGTACATGGAACAGGGAACATTTCAGAGAATGCCACCCTGCAGGTTCTGGATTTCAGCTTTCTATCTAAAATCCTAAATTTGGCTTCCAGAACCTCCCTCCCACATTTTCCTATGTCATTGGTGCCCACATGTACTATGACAGCTGGCTCCTCCCCAGCACTGTCTATAATCCTATTTAGGTGACATGTGAGGTCCGCCACCTTCGCACCAGGCAGGAAATTTACAAGGCAGTCCTCAGGCCCACCAGCCACCCAGCTTTTTTGTTGCACCCACCAAATAATATCTATGATTTTGCATATATTCTCAGTCACTATCCTTTCCACCAACTTAGTAGTCTTGCTGCTACTGATCTGCCTACCTGCCATGCTATTTACACCACTTTGTTATGTATCCCGTCCGCGGTAGGCCCGCGTCCGGGCCTACTCACCCCAGGAACCCAGCTGCCAGTCTTGGATCACCTTTGCTAATGGAGGCGGGCAGCCGCCTCCGCCCTCGAGCACCTGAAGCCTCCTCTGCCAATTCTGACTCCTCTGTGGGACCTCCCTGCGCTCGGTGGGCCTCCCCGTGTGGGCCACAGAGAGACTTTGACCCTTGCTTCATTGGACTATGCTTGGACTGATCCTCTGGCTTTGACCCTTGCTCTGCTTCTTGGTAACTCACTTGCTCAGCTGCCTGCCCCGACTCCAGCTTGCCTTGATCTTGTCTATGGTTTCCCTCAGACTTGGCCTTTCAGGCTTCGGCTTACCTCTACCTGGACGTCTCCTGTCTTGCCCTGTTCCTGTTGGCATTTGGGTCTCTGGATCCCTGCCTCATCCGGACCTCTGCTGGTCCCTGGCAAACCCTTGCTTGCATCTATTGGGAGTCATCACGTGGAGGCCAACCTAAGAGCAGCCGGCCACGGCATCCAAGGGCTCAACCTGCGGGAATGAGGGCTGGTATTGGCGAAGCTCGTTAGCCTCCCTCTCCTAGTCTGCTCCATCTCCCGAAGGTGGGGTCCCATAGGGCTTGCCCTACGGGTAGCGTCAACCACATCTCTGGCCAAGGGTCCACCACCAGCACAACACCTTAGAGGTTTTGTTTCCACTGATCTGCCTACCTGCCCTGCCACTTATATACCAGCTTACAGGTCTTATTTCTACTGATTTGACTGTCTGGCATGCCCCTCACATGCCAACTTAGGTGTGTTGCCGCTACACATTTGTCTGCCGGCCATGCTCAAGATATACCACCTTAGGGGTCTTGTTGCTACTGATCTGCCTACCTGTCATGCTATTTACACTACCTTAGGGGCCTTATTTCTACTGATCTCTGTCATGCCCCTCATATATGAACTCAGGGGTGTTGCTGCTACTCATTTGCCTACCTGTCATGTTCCAGATATATCATCTTTGGGGTCTTGTTGCTACTGATCTGCCTAGTTTCCATACCCATTATATACCAGCTTACAGGTTTTACGGCTACTGATCTGCCTACCTGCCATGCTCCTCGTCTACTAGCTTAGGGGTGTTGCTGCTACTAATTTGCCTACCTGGCATCTCTCAGTTATACCATCTTAGAGTCCTTGCTGCTACTGATATTCCTACCTGCCATGTCCTTTTTATAACAACTTAAGATTTTGCTTCTAATGATCTGCCTCCCTGCCTTGCCCCTTAAACCACTTTAGGAGTCTTGCCTCTACTTTTCTATCTAGTTGCCTTGTCCCCTTTATACCAACTTAATATGTAGCTGCTACTGATCTGCCTTCCTGCCATACATCTTATACCACCTTAGGGATTGTTCTGCTTATGTATCTGCCTACCTGCCTTGCCCCTCATATATCAACTTTGGGGTGTTCCTTCTATCAATTTACCTACCTGCCAAGCCTCAGTTATACCAACTTAGAGGTTTTGCTCCTATTGATCTGGATACCTGCCATGACCCTTGCTGCTTATCTGCCATGCCCTTTATATATCTCTGCCACCCTTTTCAATATATATTTGACCCCCATATTCAAAATGTTTGTCTTGGTGTACATTACTGAGTTTATGCCTACATGGTCTGAGACAGCTCAAATGATCTCCTTATGTTTGTCATTTATTAGAACTAGTTGTTAAATAATAAACTCATCCTGAATATAGCTAAAACAGAGATTATGATTTTTAGCAGCAGTCCTTCATTAGAGTATCAGTCCAGAGTAATCAGCCAAAGCAGGGTTGGTAACAGTGGTCAATCCGGGCATAGTCAGGTCAGGAATAGGTCAAGTTCCAGGCAGCGATCAAGAGTAGTCGGGTCAGGCAGATGTCAAGTTCCAGGCAGCGATCAAGAATAGTCGGAGTTCAGGCAGAGGTCTGGTCAGGAAGCAATCAAGAATAGTTGGAGTTCAGGCAGAGGTCAGGTCAGGCAGCAATCAAGAGTAGTTGGAGAACACGCAAAGGTCAGTACTGTGAGATCAGTCCTAAGGGTACTACCAGGAATGGAGAGACGAAGGAACAGGAGACGCTGGAACAGGAGACGTTGGAACAGGAGATGCTGGAACAAAGACAATGGAACAGGAGACAGAGGATCAAAGATACTGGAACGCAGAAGGTAAACTAGAGACACCGGAGTGCATGACCCGATTGCCAAGGCACCATTCAAGGGAACGGGCCTGGCCTTTTATACAAGGGAGCTGTGATGTCATCGGAGGGCGACAGGTTGGAATTTCCCATGCTGGTGTCTTTAAATATGACGATGTCGGCCTCGCGCATGCCTAGGGGTGGGGCTGAGGAGCAGGACGACGCGGAGTCCCTGTGGGAGCTCCGCTGTAAGGCCAGCATCGGAGATGGTGAGCAGGGGAGACAGGGACGCCGCAAACTTGCTGCAGTGGCAGAGGGAGTGAGACCAGAGCTGGTAGATGGATGGGAGAGGTGAGCAGGACCGGCCATGGAGTGGACACAGCCGGGAAGCACAGCACCTAGTTCTCCCACCATTCTTCTTTCTTCATTATTCTTGAGTGTGGTGTCCCCAAAAACCATCATTCAAAATGAAGTAATGCAGTCTCAACAGAAAAGATGCACAGGAGACCTTTTACATGTTCTGAATTTGTAAAGGTTTCAGTAGGAAAATCAACAAAAGGAAGACACTGTGCTCAACTACTAGGAAAACCACATTGAGGAGAGACCATTAGTATGTTCTGATTGTGATTACAGTTCCAATCAGACATCAAATTTTACAAGAAACTCAAAATTCCATCCAGCAGCAATATCAATTTGAAGTAGGGAATGTAAAAAAGCTTATGTCACAAAAGTGATACTGATAGTACATCCTTCTCTTGTTCTAAATCTGATGAGTGGCAAGTGCTTTCTCAGGAAGACAGACATCTCCCATGCTACTCTGTCTTGCTGCTATATATCTTATCCTTCACCATCGAAATCTTTCTTCCACCATGCCTTGCTGTTATGCTCCTGATGCTAGACCTTGCAGGTGTTGCTGTCACTTTGCCTTGCTGACATAACCCAGATTCTACATCTTGGTGTTTTCTTGTCACTGTATGGTACTGCTTTGCACCTCTCATGGTGCCTTGGTTACTTAATGTCACTTTTTCTTCTGCTTTTTCTGTTGCGACCGTCGCTGCTCGACATCCTCACTCCGCCCTCTTTACCTCTGTGGTGACTTCCTCCAGGTCTGATGGACGGCTGGCTACCACGGCGTCTCCATGCCGTCTCCCTCTGGTGTCCCCAGACCGGCTTGACATTGCAGATCCGCCATGTTGCCTGAAGACCTAGGGCGTGTGCGCGCGCACTGATTAAAGTACCAGCAAGGGCACGAACCTCAGGGGCGCCCCCTAAGATGATGTCATCTGCTTCCTATATTTAAAGGTCTCTATTTTCACTATCTAACTGAGTTAGCAAGAGGATTGCTTTGGCTACACCTCCCAAGCTATTCTGCCTCCTCGGACTTACCAGAGTTACCCGCTCCTCGGGGGCCTCGCTCTTTTTCTTTACTTTCAGATTACAGATAGGAACTGGTACTCGCTCCTTGAGGGTCCATGTCCTGGATACTCTGAAGATTCTCTACTGCTTGGAAGATATCGCTGCTACAAACAATTGTGATTTATCATCGCTCTCTCAGAGTTTTCCCTGGAACCAGGTACTCGCTCCTTGAGGGCCTAAACCTTTCCAGCTCCTGAGCTTCTTTGAGACCATATGTGAGTTTTGACATCAAGTTCTGTTCATGAACTCTGCCTACTCTGCCTACTCACTTTCTACAGTTTCTCAACAGCTCAGCCATCCAGGATCGCTGTTCCAGTACCCGAGGGACTACAGCCCTGCCGGGCATATCAGCTCACTACTGCCACCTCTGGTGGTTTCAAAAACCTGTTTAATAAAAGAACTAATGTGTGTCTGTCTCCATACTCAAGCCTAGCCGGTGGTCCCTCTCGGGATATCCTCCTGGGGGCATGGTCATCTGCCACCGGCCCAGGGATCCACCGACAACTATATCAGATTCATTACAGATTGCTATTCCTTAGCAAGACGATATCTGAGACACTAAAAGATTGCTGACTCCTCCTCCTCCTTTAGGAGCCATCAATAACAGATTGCTAACTCCGCAGTCTAACTCCTAACAGATTTATAACATTTCCCTTTAATTGGTGTCTTTATTATCTCTTCATGGTGCCTTAGGATAAGAACTAAAGAACATATTTATTTTTTTAAAAACTGTTATATACCACTTAATCAATATAGGTAGGCCTAAGCAGATTACACATCAAACATACATAAAACATAGTGTAACATAAAATAACTATAAAATATAAATTCAGTATATTAAAAATATAAAGAAAGATAAGAAAGGAAAAAGGAAAAGGAAGCAGAAAAGATTAAATTATAAATATGCAAGCATAAATAGGTGAGTGTTTAATGTTTCTTAAATGCCTTAAGATTGGATAATAGTTTGAGATTGTCAGGAAGGGAGTTCAACAATGAGGGGCCTGCAACAGAAAAGGTTCAGCATCTGATAAGTTCTAATCTAGCCAGACGTTCAACTGGTACCTCGAGTAAATATTTGTTAGAGTATTATAATTGTCTTGAAGGTTGATAGAGGCGGAGAATAGGGATGTGAATCACGAACTAACAAAAAAACCGTTTATTTTTGTTATTTTTTGTTATTTTTTGTTAGTGTTTTTTAAATATCGTGAAAATCGTGAAAATCGTGTAAATCGAAAACCGGCACACTAAAACATCCCTAAAACCCACCCCGACCCTTTAAAATAAATCCCCCACCCTCCCGAACCCCCCCAAAATGCCTTAAATTACCTGGGGTCTAGAGGAAAGGTCCCGGTGTGATCTTTTACTCTCGGACCTCCGGTGCTTGTAGAAATGGCGCCGGCGCTACCTTTGCCTTGTCATATGATAGGTCAAAGGTAACGCCGGCGCCATTTTGTTTTTTGTCCCCCGAGGTCAGGAGCGTAGGAGATAGCTCCCGGACCCCCGCTGGACCCCCAGGAACTTTTGGCCAGCTTGGGGGGGCCTACTGACCCCCACAAGACTTGCCAAAAGTCCAGCGGGGGTCCGGGAATGACTTCCTGCATGCAAATTGTTTTTCCGTACGGAAAAACGATTCTCGGCAGGAGATCGCTCCCGGACCCCCTCTGGACCCCAGGGACTTTTGGCCAGCTTGGGGGGGCCTCCTGACCCCCACAAGACTTGCCAAAAGTCCAGCGGGGGTCCAGAACGACCTCCTGCAGTCGAATCGTGTTGTCTACGGCCGGCGCCATTTTGCGCAAAATGGCGCCGGCCGTAGACAACACGATTCGACTGCAGGAGGTCGTTCCGGACCCCCACTGGACTTTTGGCAAGTCTTGTGGGGGTCAGGAGGCCCCCCCAAGGTGGCCAAAAGTCCCTGGGGGTCCAGCAGGGGTCCGGGAGTGATCTCCTGCCGCAAATCGTTTTTCCATATGGAAAAACCAAAGGTAGCGCCGGCGCCATTTCTACAAGTACCGGAGGTCCGAGAGTAAAAGATCACACCGGGACCCTTCCTCTGGACCCCAGGTCGGGGTGGGTTTTAGGGTTGTTTTAGTGTGCCGGTTTTCCCGCCCTCCCCCTTCCCCCGATTTATGATTTTTTGACGATAAATCGGGGGAATTGTTATTGTATCGCGGCTCTAATGATTTTTGATGATTTAAAATATATCGGATGATATTTTAAATCGTCAAAAAACGATTCACATCCCTAGAATGTGAATAAAATAGAGAATGCCATAATGCCTCTGTATTGCTCAATGGTAATTCTGCACCTAGAGTACTGAGTGCAATTCTGGTCGCCACATCTCAAAAACAGATGTAGTTGCACTGGAAAAGGTACAGAGAAGGGCAACCAACATGATAAAGGGGATGGAACTGCTCCCCTATGAGGAAAGGCTAATGAGTTTAGGGCTGTTCAGTTTAGACAAGAGAAGGCTGAGGGGAGGTATGATAGAGGTTTATACAATCATAAGAGTACTAGAACAAGATAAATGTGAATCAGTTATTTACTCTTTTTGATAATAGAAGGACTAGGGCAGTGATGGCGAACTCCAGTCCTCGAGTGCCACAAACAGGCCAGGTTTTCAGGATAACCACAATGAATATGCATGAGATAGATTTACATACAATGGAGGCAGGGCAAGCAAATCTTTTCATGCATGAAGTAGCAAGTAACACATTTAAAACAAATCAGAGAAAATTCTTTTTCACTCAATGCACAATTAAGTTCAAGAATTTGTTGCTGGAGGATGTGGCAAGGGCAGTTAGTGTAGCTGGTTTTAAAAAAGATTTGGAAAAGTTCCTGGAGGAGAAGTCCATAAACTGGTATTAATCAATTTGACTTAGGCATTGCTATTGCTGTCATTAATAGCATGGGATGTATTTAATGTTTGGGTACCTGATAGTACTTGTAACTTGGCTTAGCCACTGTTGGAAACAGGATGCTGGGCTTGATTGACCCTCAATATGATGCAGTATGGCAATTTATTATGTTCTTATATCCTGTTGCCTGGCAGTGGTCCTGTGTTTCCTGATTCCTGCTCTAGTCTTAATGTTTGGATCCTTCCTGGTTTCCGCTTCCACCTGGGAAGTTCTGGAAGCCTCCTGCACCCAAGAGCTTAACCCACAAAGAACAGCGGCTGCTTTAGGCAGAAGACAACAGCTCTGGGTTGCCCGGTCTGTCCAAAGTATGCACCTGCCTAAACATCTAACTCCTTTCCAGTCCCAGTGAAGTGGGCTGGAACATGTCTCCTGCTGCACAGGTTTAAAAATACTTGTCTAAACATCTGTGGGCCGGCCCCACTTACATACACATTTGATTCCTCACACGTACTTTTGACAGGCTCTATATGCAATAAGACATATTTGTATACACTGGCTCTCTATTGTATGCAAATTTATCAAATGCATATCCAGAATGGCTGTGGGTGTCATTGGGACATGTTTATGAAGCTTTGTGGTATGAATTAGATAATTGCTCTGGGACAATCTATAAACTGATTTTCTTTACATCAGTTCTAATATTTGTTTCCTTTTTAATGTGTGGACAATTCAAATCAAATTTTCTGCTCCCTAGTTTCTTTGCATAATACTTTCTAATGCTTTTTTCAGGGTATTCTCCAGGCAACAGTTTGTTCCTAACTTATAAATCACCTCAAAACATTTCAGAGCCAAAAATGCCTGCCCATAATATATTATCAGATTTGAAACCAGAAGTGAGCTCTTAAAATAATAAATGTAGAACACTGACTTTTCTGCTAGTTTTCCTATATTATTCTTTTCCTAATGTTATAAGGGAAAAAGAGAGGTCTTACAGAGAGAAATTGTAAAATTTCCTAATTACTGGTGTGAAACATGATATCATATTTTCATAACCCCAATCGTATCCCAATTATTTGTAATCACTATTGGTTCAGTGTTTTCTGTCTTGTTAGTAAGCACGCATTGGTGTATCAACATTTTTCTACTACCATTTGGTTTATTTTTAGCTTGAAACTGGTTCTTCATTATCTCTGGAAAAGCATTAGAGCACATTACTCTTTCAACTATACATTTGTTGCTATTAGCAATGGGCAATCTATTGCGATTACTTTCACTGTGCTCATTGTTTAGTAACCAGTTTTTCTTCCAAAGGTTCTTTCCATTGCTTTTTATTTTCTGTATAATGTCTATAAAACCCTTTTTCCCTGCTTAAAAATTAAAATAAAATGTTTAAGGTTTTCAAAATTAGAATTTCAATATAGAACATAGTGAGAGAAATGTTTTATTATTTTTACTATTATTATTATAGGAGTCAGAATGATTCAAACTATAGAATGAACACAAAAATATAATATATTAAGAAGTAAGAACAAAATATAATTTTATTTTAAGTCTCATTAGCCCTAACCTGAAATGATTACAAAGTAAAATCTGTCAGGTCAATTTTCCAAAACCTACAGAGCAGGTAAGATAACTGGCTAATTTTACTTGATTAGCCTGAGTTGGATTTTCATCTTAACCTAAGTGACAAGGTTTGCAGCTGAAATTTTTCTAAGTGTAACTACAAAATATCTCTGGCTAGATATAGGCCAGCTATTTGTGTGACCAAAGTTATCAGGCTACATTTGGCTGATTTGAACTGAAAATTTGCACAGACTGGCTACACTGAAAACCATGTCCTTGAAATGGTCCATAGGCTGTAATATGCAGATATGATGGTGATGATGGTGTAAAATACCAGCACAAAGCAGAGAGACAGGGCACAGTCTTAATCAGGGTGCTGTATCAGAAATATTCCATATCGGGATATGCTAGGGATGTGCAGAGGCAAAAATGTTGTTTCAGTTCATTTATTCATTTCATTGGTCACAATAAATATTGTTTTGTTTCAGATGAAAACAAAATATTCATTATATTTGCTAATTTGTGTTCCATTAAACTCAATGGAGGATGCAACACAGCCTATTGTTGACTGTTGCACTCAGGGCTTTGGACTAATGCAAATCCATTTTCAGATAAGTGATTTTTACTTGCAATATTAAAACTATTCAACAAATAGTATTGTGGGTGGATATTTTTTTTATCTCTGATTATAATGTCTGACACCATAGTCAGGCATAAGTCACATAGAATATGTGCAGTCTTTCATCTACACTATGATTCTCATGCAGATTGACTGATAAGAGTAAAGTGGCAGACTTAGCAAGATATAGTCAGGAAAGAGGTGATGTGAGTGGAGAAACTTGTACTTTTTATCTTTTTTTACATTATATTTAAGGACAAAACATTCCACTATAACCCAAGAAACAAGCTAGTTGGGAGAAGTAAACTGGGATCCAAACACAACATAAAGACATCAAAACCCCCAAGGTGTAGCATAAAGGGCATGACAGCAAGTCAGAGTGACATAAAGATCCCCAGGGTTACTTAAGTCATTCTGTCACTTGCATGGGAATTCTGGAAAACCCAGCAAAGGCAAATTTATTTTCAAGAAGACCAACTTTCCAACAACTTTGTCAAAAGTATATAACAACAAGTTCCCTGCAGTTTAGAAGACACTGAGCCCAATGGTTGGTGGACAGAAAAAATAATGCTGAGCCAACTTGGCCAACTCTGGCCAGACCATGGACTTGTGTGCCCAACATATCAGCACATCTGTAGCCATATATTCAATAGGCTCTGTCAGATACCATACAATAGAAATGTATGCTAACATCTCCCTTTCTGGGGTGGGACTCTCTGCTGCCAGCTGCTGAAGCTATGGCCTATATCTATGAGAGATGGTTCTGTGAGGGCAATGTGACTGAGGCATAATGAGGTGAGGGAGAAAGTGGCAGTTAACTGGGTGATGTTTGTGCTTACATTACTCTCTGAGGTGGCCATGCTTTCCTGTGCAACACCCTACTACATTTCTGCCTCTGGTACATCTGTTCATACATCCTAGTCACCAGTATCTTCTTCATGTAAGTAAGATACTGGGACAGTGGGTGATAATCCTTTTCACTCATGGGTCAAAACTGTGGCAAGCATGTAAGTACTGTATTCTTTCATAGATGTCAGTCTTTCTTGCGCCTGCTCCTTCAAGAACTCTAATTCCATTCCCTCTAACTCAAGAAAAACCTCTATTTACTGTGGGGATGACCCCACCCAGAGTGGTACTTCTAGAACTCATTTCCTCTGTGACATCCTTGAAGAGTTTCAGGATTTGCATCAGCTGCCTCATCACATGCTGTCACAGGGGGTGACCATTACCTATCTCTGTTTCCTAAGACGATCATGAAGGGTTTTTTTGCTGCTCCACTAACATCTGCGGTATCAGATAAGAAGATGAAATTCTAGAAGATGCCAACATCTTGAGTCAGTCATTTATGAGGCATCCCAAATCCTTGCTGCTTTTCCTGAATAGGCTGCCCACCCTTCCTGCTCTGATGAAAATGCTCTTCACCTGTCTATCAGACTGCAATCCCAGGGGACTTGGGTCCCAGCCCCAGTGCATCCTTTATTGTCAAGTACCACAAGTGTGCAAAGCAGCAGATTCCCTGACAGTCCCATCTTCCACTGCCCTCATCATATTTGTACCACTGTCTATTAAAAACGATCCTGCCCCTCTGGTTAAGCTGCCAGCCCTCCAAAATTGTTCTTATTGCTGTTAGGATATTGCACAAAGTATGGGTGGTATCCAGCACCTTGGTGTGCAGTTCAGCCCACCTGTACCCTAATACTTGGTCACAGCTACGACTGCTGCCTGCAACTACCTCAGACAGCTCCAACTACTGTAGATGTAGGCATGTGTAGTGATTGCACTGGTCCTGATGTTTCTGCTAAAATGCATTTCTTCATATTTTCCTTGGTCAGCTGTGCTTTAATATGACTATGGTTCTATCTAATGAATGTAGTCCTGTAGGGCTTCTTTATAATTGGGAGCTAAGAGATAGAGCAAATACTTAAAGCCAAGATTATCCACTATCTGCAGGTACTAGCCAAACAGGGCAGACATTTCTCTGATTCATCTCATCAATACACTGGATGCTGCCTGCTTCTTGCCCCAAGACAGCCCCTTGCCACCCACATCTGTTCTATGGTTTGCGTGCCACTGCAAAAGAGTGGCTAGTGGCTGCTGGCTTGCCACTTGTCTGGTGATAGTGGCCATGGGGTTAGCTTGAGAAAAATTCTTCCCCTTTTTAACTCTTTTGCCATTGCTTCTGCTCTGAGTGGCAGAGTGATCCCTAGATTAATACTGCCAGAAAGTGGTGATTTTTTAGTTGATGTTAAATACACTTTTTGTTAGATATCTCAGTACCTCCCACTGATTGATGGCCTTGCTTACAGTGAATGCATTGAGGAAAATGTTGGTCCTCCCACACTTTAAAGTGCCTCCACACCATGGATATCTTCCATGGTCACCTGTCTGGATGTGTGGCGGTTGATTCTGTCACTGGGATTTATGTTGAGGGTGGATCATGAGTTAAAAGATCAGGGTCATCACTCATGGCCCCTAACTGCATTGCCTGCTTTTCCTGGGAGTTGTTTTCAAAACCTAAGTATAATTTATCTCCCCCTCACCCTCAATGGTGGCTAAGATGCTACTGACTAGATCTCACAAATTATCTTTGGCTACTAGCTCTTCAATATCCTCTGATTCAGGGAATCCAAAACAGTTTGTCTCCAGAATCAGTTTTGAAAATATTGCCTCCATTATCTCTGAAGCAATAATCATATATATAGGAGTGCTGCTAGTTTTCAGTGTAGCACAACTGCTGCCCCTATCCTTGCCCCTGTCATACTAATGCCAGTCTCAGATGACTCTTTTACTTTTTGAACCTGCTCAAAGCAAATGGGAGAGGAATAGGCGGTGGTGACACATGCTCTCCTAATTTAAATTTCTTATGGCTTGAGCTGGCTTTCACTCCTGGCTTTCATCAATGAAAAAAAAAAACTGACCCCTAATATTAAGGGCAGGATTCCCTTTTTCCTCACTGTTACTACTGATGTGCTTCTAACAGACTGTGCTGGCTCTGCAGCATCACCCAATTCTCTCCTTCTTCCATTCTTCTGCCCACTGCCATTCCCTCCTCATCCCTTTGTTCATAGTGAGTAAGAAGGACGGCTCACTAAGGCCATGCATAGACTATCGGGGCCTTAAAGCGATCACGAAGCAGGATCATTACCCTCCCGTTAATACCAGAACTCCTAGATAGACTGCAAGGGGTGAAGATTTTCACGAAGCTAGACTTACGAGGTACCTATAATCTGGTCCGAATCCGTCCTGGGGACGAGTGGAAAACCGCCTTTAACACCAGGGATGGGCACTATGAGTACCTCATGATGCCCTTTGGACTATGCAATGCCCCTGCGGTATTCCAGCACCTGATGAATGAGGTATTGTGAGACCTCCTGAACACCTCAGTCATCGTCTATCTTGACGACGTATTAATTTACTCCCATGATCTACCTTCATACCGCCAGCAGGTTCATCAGGTCTTACAGATCCTCAGAGACAATGGTCTGTACGCTAAACTGGAGAAGTGTACCTTTGAGAAAACCTCTCTGCCTTTCCTGGGCTACATAGTCTCTGCCTCCGGATTCCAGATGGACCCAGAGAAAATAGCCGCCATCAGAAACTGGCCTCGGCCGAGAGGCTTAAAGGCGTTACAACGCTTCCTTGGCTTTGCAAACTTTTATAGACATTTCATCCCGAACGATTCACGTATTGTGGCTCCGCTCACCGCCCTTACCCAGAAGGGAACCAATACGGTAGACTGGCCTGACTCCTCCTGTCAAGCCTTTGAAACCCTCAAGGAGGCTTTCCTGCAGGATACCTGCCTCCGCCACCCTGACCCGCTCCGACCATTTGTGGTGGAGGTGGACGCATCCAATGTCACGATTGGGGCCGTGCTCAGCCAGTACTCCGACTCTGGACAACTACTGCCATGCTCGTACTTTTCGAGGAGATTCTCGATCACCGAGAACAACTACTGCATTGGAGACAAGGAGTTGCTGGCCATAAAGCTTGCCTTTGAAGAGTGGAGGCAGTGGTTGGGGGGAGCCAACCACCCCATTATGGTATACACTGACCACAAGAACTTAGAGTTCCTGTGTCATGCACAACGCCTGACCCCGAGACAGGCCCGCTGGTCCCTGTTCTTCAACTGCTTTAATTTTACACTGCGTTATCGGCCAGCCTCCAAGAATGTCTGTGCCGATGCCCTGTCATGTTCCACTGAATTGGAAGAGGCTGAGGAACAGCCACAGTATATCCTGGACCCCGCAAAAATCAATCTTTCTGTGACCTCGGTGAGTTCCCTAGGGAGGACCGTAGTTCCACGACGCTCTTGGAGAGCGGTTCTCGTCTGGGCCCATGACTCCCTCATAGGGGGCCATACTGGCCTTGAAAGGACTCTCGACCTGGTCAACCTGTTCTACTGGTGGCCAACGATAAAACAAGATGTCTGCGCATTTCTTCCTAGTGCGTTACCCGTGGTGCAACTCTCCGCCCGACAATTACTTTCGCTATGGACGTCCGTCCAGAGAAAACTTGCTAAAGCGGCCAAGACCACTAAGAGATGGGCAGATAAACACTGGCAGCCTTTGTACTTTTTCAAAGAGTAAACATTCCCCCTATCAAAGATGCACATCTGGCAACCACAAGAGAATGTATTAAGAGGTTAATAACTGAGAGTTCAGTTGAGAGTTGGAATGATCAGACGTCTGAGGGTCAGTGTAGAATTTGCGGAACATTAGTGTTTTTAGGTCCTTTTTGAATATTTTTAGGTCGTGTTGGGTTCTCAGGAATTTAGGTAGGGTGTTCCAAAGTTTAGGTGAAGCAATTGAAAAGGCTCTTTCTCTTGTGGTTGCCAGATATGCATCTTTGATAGGGGGAATGTTTACTCTTTGAAATGTTTACTCTTTGAAAAAGTACAAAGGCTAGGGGACACAAAATTACTAATTTGTATATTTAAAACTAATAAGAGAAATTATTTTTTCTACGCAATGCATAATTATGTTCTGGAATTCATTCCCAGAGAATGTGGTGAAAGATGTTAGTGTAGCTGGGTTTAAAAAAGGTTTGGACAAGTTCCTGGAGGGAAAGTCCATAAATCATTATTAAGGTGTAGTTGCAAAAATCCACTGCTTATCTTTGGGATAAGCTGCATGGAATCTAGCTTTCTCTTAGGATCCTGCCAGGAACTTGTGATCCAGGAAATGGGATATTGGGCATACCTTTGATCTGACCCAGTATGGCAAATCTTATGTACTTATGTATATATATTCATGGCATCTCAAAATGGAGGGTGCCTATAAAAATAAACAAAAATTTCTATTATATTCATTCATGTTTCTCATTCAAGACTATGGTCCTTTTAAAAGTGATGTAGTAAGACTGGTAACTATAGTAACCAAGCTTTTAAGTAGTGCTCTGAATGGAGCCAAGGTGGGAGAAATAGGAAAATAGACATGATGGATGTCCAATCAAGCTGAATCATTTTTAACTAGACTATAGCCCCCACCTGGAACAAGTGATGCTGAAATCCTCCCATTGAAAGATTGAAGTACATGCAAAGACACTTCATTTACTCTGTTGGATTTCATAGGGAAAGGTTGCTTTTTTGGAAGCTCTCAGAGTCAAAGAAAATATTTAAAAAGTAGGAGATAGAAGAATTTTGGCATTTTAAAGGGCTTGTTATCTTCATGGCTGCTGTTGCAGTTCTTTCACTGTGAGAAAGATACAGGCACTGCTTTCTGTCTGTTAACTGGGGCAGAGCAGTGGACTGGAGAAAGAGATACAGGAAACAAACAGTAGTGATATTTTTCTCTGTCTGACTTTGCATAGCGCACAGCTTATCTGCAGAGAGAGACAGATGGCAGTGAAAAGAAGAGCAACCTTATCAGTCTTGTCGGTTTCTTCATTGTCTGACAGGCTTTTTTTGTGCATGCAAAAAGTGTGTCATACACATGCACATTGTGTGTATTTGTGTGTGTGTTTGTTTTTGTGTTTGTGAGACTTTTTTCACAAAGTTTGAGGGACAGCCAGACAGAAGTTTGCTCCACTGGCAAGCTGCTAACTCTGCTTTGCATTACTTGCTAAGCATTGAAATTAACTTAGTGTTGTGATTTAACTGTTTAGTGGACCCTTGGGCCGGCCTGCTGGAGACTGGGTAAGGTGGACTATTGTCTCCATATGAGAGGGAGCAGGCTGGGAGGTGGACACCAGGCTGGGTGAGGAGCTGGCCTTCACACAGGGACCCCGTACTCCCCAGAAGGAGCCTGTGGGAGTCGAAGGATTAGGGCTAGGAGAACAGAAGAGGTGTCTTCACCCTGGAAGCTGAGACTCCCCCGGGAGGAGCCCGTAGGAGCCCGGCTGCTGGGACTTAGGAGATCGGTGGTGATGTCTTCACCCTGTAAGCCGAGACTCCCCCAGGAGGAGCTCGTAGGAGCCCGGCCGCTGGGACTTAGGCAAGTGAGGATGCTGTGAAGATGAACCAGGATCAAGCAGGTATCTTGGCTGGAACTGAGGCAAGGCACAGAAGCAGGAACCAGGCTGGGACTGAAGCAGGGTACTGAGGCAGGAACCAAGCTGAAACTGAGGCAAGACACAGAAGCAGGAACCAGGCTGGAACTGAAGCAAGACACAGAAGCAGGAACCAGGCAGGAAATGAAGCAGGACACAGTAGCAGGAACCAGGCTGAAACGGAAGCAGGCTACAAGTGAGCATCAAAAGTTACGCCAATATTGGGTGGTGACGCTGCATTATGCTTCTGCATCCACCAAGTTGGCAGGCGTGGCCTTTTTGATTCATAAAAATGTACCCCTGACTGTTCAAGGGAAATTAAAGACCCTCTGGGCAGGTATATCATACTTATTGCTGAGATGCACCGTACTCTGAAGGTTTTCTGTAACCTATATGCTCCGAACACTTATAGTCCCAGATTTTTTCAAGGGCTACATAAAATTTTAATTCCTTATTCTTCATACACTTTGATAGTAGGGGGTAACTTTAATGTGGTGCATGATCCTCAATTGGATAGGTCTTCAGTGAATCCTAATGATCGGGGACTGAGCAAGGGGATTATTTTTCTAGAACACTCTTTACATCTGGTGGATGCATGGTGGATGCTGTACCCATCAGAGAGAGATTTTACACATCTCACTCGGTCTCACTACCCATTCTAGACTAGACTACTTTTTGGTAAGCTCCCACCACATTTTCCAAAATTAGCGATATGGGCATTAATGATATTGTCATTTCAGATCATGCGCCGGTTTGGATCAAACTCTTGTGGCCAGATGGGCAAAATCTGATGCCCCTTGGCATTTCCCTTACTTCTTGACTGAGGATCCTCAATTTCAAAATTTCCTACGCACTAGGTGGCGTGACTAAGCTACCTTGAACAAGGCCCATATGAGCGATCCTATCTTATTTTGGTATGCGGCCAAGATGGTGCTTTGAGGGGATATTATATCTTATGTGGCTCATCGATGCAAGATGCTAGATAAGTGCCTTCTGGCCCTGGGAGTTAAATTACAGCAAGCAAAGCAGGCCTTACATACTGCACATACTTGAGTAAATAAAGAATGTTTTTTGTCAGTTCAAACAGCGATCAATTGATTCACCAGAGGACCAAAAAGAGTCTGACCTACTACCAGTTTAAGCTGTTTCAGTATGGAAATAAATCTGGGAAGTTGATGGTGAATCTTATTAAAGCCTCCAGGAGCCCCAGACTTGTTGCCACTTTGAGGTCCCCCTCTGGTAAAGTGGTTAACGATACCCCTACTATTTTAAGTAGTTTCCATAAATATTATAAAGATTTGTATACCCCAGAAGGTGGGAAAGCAGAAGGGTATGTCAATTTTTGTTCCAAGATTAGATTGCCTCAATTGACTCCAGACCGGCGTTCTTGGTTGAATGGCCCCATCACCTCTGAAGAGGTTACTGCAGCAGTTAGGCAGCAAAGTGCCTTAAGGCCCAGGGCCCACATGGGTACACTGCAGAATTTTACAAATGCACAGTAGATTTGCTTGCGACTCCCTTGACACATGCATTTAAAGCTTTAATTGAGGCTGGGGCCTATCCTGCCCATACTAACACAGCTCATATAACGCTGATTCCTAAACTGGGCAAGGATTTGTTAACTCCTGCCTCATACCACCCCATTTCTTTATTGAATTTTGATCAAAAACTTCTGGCCAAAATTGTGAAAGATCAATTGATGGAGATTCTCCCCTCACTGATTTCCCCAGGTCAGGTAGGATAAGTGCGCAAACGTTATGCCCTAACTAATATACGAAAGGTGCTTACTGCTATTGCTCTGTGTGGATGGGTGGACGAGCCCTATTTAGTGATTAGTTTTGATGTCAAAAAGGCATTTGATCGAGTGGAATGGGATTACCTGTTCCAATGTCTCAATGACATAGGCATAGAGGGCTTCTTCCAGGATGCAGTGCCCTTGCTCTACACTGATCCAACGGTGATCATCATAGTAAATAGAGCTATGTCTGACCCCTTCCCGATAGAGGGACCAGACAAGGCTTCCCTCTATTCCCTTTGCTTTTTCTCATACATTAGAGCCCCTTCTTCTTTATATCCAAACCGCCAAGGAGGTACGAGGGATCAAATTGGGAGAGGAACTTTTTAAATATGCAGCGTATGCCGTTGATATCTTGGTGTTCCTCACGGAGCCTTATCACTCTTTACAGCATTTGTTGCAGATTTTCCAGGCCTTTGGTACCTTTTCTGGCCTTCGTATAAATTGGGATAAATCAGAAGCTCTAGCTTTCCTGGATATTCTTAAGGAGAGGTGGGATACTTCGTTCCCCCTGCACTGGGCGGGGGATAAGATTTGCTATTTGGGAGTTCAGCTTACCACTAACCTTTCCAGTATTTATATACTGAACATGGCGCCATTATTGCATATCATGTGGGAGAAAATGCAGGCCTGGAAAGATGTGCCCCTCTCCCTGAGTGGTCGGGTAAATTTATTTAAAATTGTTATCCTCACTATTTGGCTCTATTTACTCCAGAACATGCCGCTATAGCTTAAATCTAACAATCTCCGGGCTTTAGATCAGCTCCAGCATGCTTTCTTTTGGAGTGGTAAAAAAGCCCGTGTATCCCTGAAGTGGATGAGGGAACGTTGGGGTTGGGGAGGTTTGGGGGTTCCGGACCAAGCTATTTACAACTTGGCCAGTAACCTACGGGTAATCCGGGATTGGATCCTCGGTTCGACCACCTACATGAATTACGCTGCGCAGCAGGTTCTGTTGGCCCCGTTAGACTTGCACTATGTGTTGCAGGCACTGAAGGCTGGTCTCCCGGCCTCAATACAGCACCATTTGTTACTAGAGCCCTTACGTTTGATATGGGTCAATTTAACCAAGAAGCTCGGCATCTCGAGGTTGTGCTCCTATCTACTTCCTATTCGGGATAATTTTGAATTTTCCCCGGGATTACAGTCAGTGGCTTTTCAGGCCTGGGTGGATCAGGGTATCCTTCAATTGGGCCATGTCTTAGATGGAGAGGGCATGATGCTCCCTTTTCAGACCCTGCGGGATCTTTTGGGCTCCAACCCTCACACATTTTCCTATTTACAGGTGCAACATTATGTCAATTCCTTGTCACAGGAGTCAAGCAAATCCCAGGTTTTTCAGACTTTGAATGACTTGTTTTTATTTGATAATCAGAAACCAATCTCCTTGTCAGCCTATTATAAGGGTCTCCAAAAAAGGGTTACAGTTGATACCTGTATGGTGCTAGCAGAACACTGGAATAAAGATGGTCTGTTTTCAATAGGTCCGTCATTGCTGAGGAGGGGTTTTAAACAAATCTCAGCCTCTACCACCAATATGTACTATAGAGAAATGCAGTATAAATTCCTATGCTGTGCTTATGTTTCTCCTCGCATTATGTACTTCTCTGGAATCGCTAACTCTGAGACATGTGTGAAGTGTCAAAAAACCGTGCGGGTCTTTATCCCACCTTTTTTGGGCATGTCCCCTAATCAAGCACTTCTGGGGTCGTATTGTTCAATACTTAGGAGGCATCTTGGCTGTTACTCTCCCCTTGACTCCAGAGCTACTTTTATTTGAATGTATTTCTCCCTTGCTGGTTAAAGGTTTGGGACCTCACCTTTTTATAAAGAAGGCGACCCTGGTTGGGAAACTACTAATTCTTCTTCAGTGGAGGGATACTACCCCTCCCTCCTTTTGGATGTGGTGGACCTACTTGCACCAAATGATGCAGCTGGACAATATGGCTTTGGGGATCTCCTCTGGGCATCGACGGTGATTCTTTTTGATTTGGTCTAATTACTTACATACATTATCTCTGGAATAAAGAAAAAGGCCAACCTTGTCTCCTCGCGCTCCTGGATCTTTCCTCAGCTTTCGACACCGTGAACCACCCTAACCTACTACAACAACTGACAAATATCGGCATCACTGGAGCAGCTTTTAACTGGTTTAAATCCTTCTTAGAGAACAGATCATACAAAGTTAAGATAAACAATAAGGAATCTCACCCCATCCAAGCCAAGATGGGGGTACCACAAGGATCATCACTCTCCCCCACCCTCTTCAACATCTACCTTCTCCCACTCTGTCATCTGCTTACTAACCTCAAACTCACCCATTTCCTATACGCAGATGACATACAAATTCTCATACCTATCACAGAGACCATACACAAAACCATGGATCATTGGAAAAAATGCCTCTCATCCATCAACGATCTTCTAACCAGCCTCAACCTCGTTCTAAACACCAAAAAAACGGAAATCCTCATAATAGCACCAGATAAATCTGCCCCGCCAACATCCAGCAACCCTCCAGACGCCTCAGGATACTCCACAGCACCTCAAGTGAGAGATCTGGGAGTACTACTAGACAACAGACTCAGCCTCAACAAATTCATAAATAACACCACAAAAGAATGCTTCTTTAAATTACAAGTGCTGAAGAAACTAAAGCCCCTTCTACTCTATAGGGACTTCCGCACAGTACTCCAGGCCATCATTCTCACTAAATTAGATTACTGTAATTCACTCCTGCAAGGCCTTCCAGCATACACTACCAAACCACTCCAGATGGTACTGAATGCCACTGCAAGAATACTTACCAATGCCAAAAAAAGGGACCATATCACCCCGATCCTCCAGCATCTCCACTGGCTTCCCATCAAATATAGGATTCAGTTCAAGACCTGCATGATGATTCTCAAGGCCCTTCACAACATCTCCCCACTCAACCTAACTTTCCAGCTTCAACTACACTCTTCTAACAAACCAACCAGAACGGCATACCAGAATAGAATGATCACACAACCTGCAAAATCTACCCTGAGAAAACGTGCTCTATCCACAGCGGGCCCGTCTCTCTGGAACTCACTACCACCAGACCTCCGTCTTGAACCATGCCACATTACTTTCAAGGCGAAACTCAAAACTTGGCTATTCCATCAAGCTTTCCCAGAGAGCTAATAGCAATAAGAACAAACATCCAGCCTTGCCTTGCAGCAATGTAATGTTCATCTTGCTTCAGTTACATGTACCAAGTTATTTCCTAAGTTTATTTCAGTTGTTTTAAATTAGATTGTACTTTATTATAGTTTATTCGATATGTTCCATGTTCCATGTATGTTCCATGTAAACCACCTTCCCGGCGATAGTTTTCTCTGTTAATTGTGAACCGGAGTGATATGTATTGTATACAGGAACTTCCGGTATATAAAAACCTAAAAATAAATAAATAAATCTCATCATTCCAGGAGTCTGATACTAAATGACTGACCGGTATGGCAGAAGATGGAAAGATTTGTTACAGTGGCTGATTCTAGTTTATATGAGCGAGAGTGAACTACTGTGGAAGGGGGGGAGATGGTGGGTAACAGTGTGGGACCTTTTCTGAATTTTCAAATTACAATGTTGTATTTACAGTTTGTTTTGAGGGGGTTCAGAACTTAGCCCCGTGGACAAAATATTTTTTGTTTCCTTTTGAAAAATAAAAATTGTTGAAACTAAAAAATTTG
The DNA here is from genome assembly GCF_901001135.1 of Rhinatrema bivittatum. NCBI lineage: Eukaryota > Metazoa > Chordata > Amphibia > Gymnophiona > Rhinatrematidae > Rhinatrema > Rhinatrema bivittatum. The sequence goes on along the minus strand of NC_042615.1, from coordinate 377,279,433 downwards.
CCATCCCTACTCCATCAAACTAGAAATATGCTCACCCTTCCCCTACCCCAGACTACATTCTCCTCCCCCCCAGACAGTTTACACTTCCAGAAACAGTGCTGGAGTCACAAGGAGCAGATGAGTAAGACCCTGGCTCCCGGCAGGAATCTGTTTTGGCCAAAGGTAGGAGGTAGGATATGAGAGTTTGGGGTGTGGGAGGGGTGAGCCTCTTTCTGGTGTGACAGGGTGGGGAATGAAGTCCAGGGGTAGCAATGGCAAATTTTTTTATGAAACCGGGAAAGACTGTAGCGGAGGGGGGCTGGTGGACGGGATAGTTCTTGTTTTGGGACTGCTAGCCATTTATGTTTAAGGGAAGGGAAGGTGCACAATTGAGCCAAAGGCCCTTTGAATTTTTTCTTTTTTGGGTGACACTGACAGCACTACTTAACCAGATATCTTTGAATATATTTGGTTAAGAAGAAAGTTATCTGCTCTAAAGCGAGCCTAAATTTATTCGGCTAACCTATTCGGATATACTTCATATGCGACTAGGTTATCCGGATAACTCAACCCCTCATTGGAACAACCCCAAAAATGCCCCTTTTTTTTCTGGCTAAATTATAGCCAAATAATTAGTTATCCAGCTATAATTTAGCTATTATCCGTCTAAATGGATTTGAATATCCACCTCATCATATATTAGTACGCTATGGGTTCCTCCGCTTGCTGAGAGCCATAGAGTGTATCCTAAAGTTATAAAGGATAGATGCAATGGGACTATTTATGGAACTCTGTTTTGTTTGTTTTTTTTATATTTCTTTTTCATCACATTAGGAAGATATGTTTTCTTACTCTATAATATATTGGGCTTATATAAGAAAATGTACAGGGGTATCATCCATAGCTTTTTTGATTGTCTTTATGTATTGTAAGTGAACTGCTTAGTGGACCCTTGGGCCGACCTGTGAGAGACTGGGGAGTCTCTGGTGAGTGACAGGTCGGGAGGCGGATACCAGGCAGGAGTTGGACGTAAGCTTCACCCTGGAAGCCGGTACTCCCCCGGGAGGAGCCCGTAGGAGCCCGGCCGCTGGGACTTAGGAGATCATGGAAGCTGGAACTGGAGCAGGCAGGCAGGGATCAGGAGACAGGCAGGGACTGAAGCAGGCTAGGACTGAAGCAAGCAGGAACTGAAGCAGAACTGGCTACTGGAACCAGACAGGAACTGAAGCAGGACTGGCTACTGGAACCAGACAGGAGCTGAAGCAGGACTGGCTACTGGAACCAGACACCAGACAGGAACTGAAGCAGGACTGGCTACTACAAGCAAGCCAGACAAGAGCAAGACTTGGGCATGGAGCGAAACAAGTCTCGGGCAGGAACAGAGTCACTAACGCAATAGCGCACTCCGGGGCACGGAACAACAGAGGACCGCAAGGAACCCCATTGCAAGGCAAAGTCCTGGGCTCCGCAGCGACCTTATGTAGGCCGCGGTGTCTGACGTCATCAATAGGGCGGAGCTTCCAATGGCGGGAAACGGCCTTCATAAGCGCGGGTTGCACGCTCCTAGGGAGAAAGTGTCCAGGCAGGGCTTCTCGGTGGCGTTCCCCCTCAGGGATGCCGCAAAACAGGCTGCAGACCCTCGGAGACGGGCCGAGACCAAGGAGGTAAGGGCCCAGTCATGGCTGCCGCAACTGGGACCGCAACAGTACCCCCCCTTTTAGCAGGCCCAGGTTTACCTGGGTGGTCTTGATGGAAGGCTTTCAATATATCATTATCAAGGATGTTGCGGGCTGGCTCCCATGTGTTGTCCTCGGATACGCAACCCTCCCAGGCGATGAGGTACTCCCAGCGACGTTGATGGATTCTGACATCTAGAACCTCCCAGACTTGGTAGGTGATGTCTCCTGGCAAGGAAGGATCTGCAGATTCGGGAGCTCAGGGATAGTACCTGGAGAGGATGAGAGGCTTTAAAAGCGACACATGGAAGACATTATGCACATGCATTGAGGAGGGTAAGCGCAAGTGATAGGAAACGGCTCCTACGCGCTCGGCAATGCGGAATGGTCCACAGAATCTGGGGGTGAGTCTGCGGGAAGCAATCCGAAGTTGTAAATTCTTTGTACTCAGCCAAACACGGTCCCTAGGGAGGTAGACTGGTGCTGGCTGATGGTGGTTGTCTGCCCATCTTTTGGCAGCAAGGGCAGCTCTTTGCATCTTCTTTTGGATAGACATCCAGAGGGCAAGTAGCTGGCGAGCAGAGAGTTGCACTGCAGGCAGTGCGCTGGGTTCAGGCGAGGGCAAGGGTGGCCGAAGTTGCTTCCCGTAGACAGATAAGAAAGGAGAACTTCCTGTAGCGGAGTGTGTATGATTGTTGTATGAAAATTCCACCCACGGGAGAAATTTGGCCCAATCGTCTTGTCTTTCATTCACAAAGGAGCGCAGGAAGGTTTTCAGAGTCCAGTTCGTACGTTCAGTCTGCCCGTTACTCTGAGGGTGGAAGGTTGATGAGAGACTCAACTGGACCTTGAAGTGGGTGGTGAATTGTGGTCCTCGGTCTGATATGATGTCCTGGAGCAGACCATGAAGTCGGAAGACATGTTGAACAAATAAGTTAGCCAAGTCGGGCGCAGAAGGCAATTTTGACAAGGGAACAAAATGTGCCATTTTGGAGAACCGGTCCACACCAACCCAGATGACCGTGTTCCTGTCAGATGCTGGGAAATCCACCACAAAATCTGTGGAGAGGTGCGTTCATGGCTCCACCGGGATAGGCAGGGGGTGTAACAACCCTCTAAGTTTCCCGCCAAGCGGTTTTTGCAATGCACAAGTGGGGCAGGAGTTGACGAAGAGACGAACATCTTGTCTTACCATTGGCCACCAATAGTACCGGTTGAGGAGGTCTAGCGTACCGGCACAGCCCGCATGCTCTCCAGTGAGGGATTCATGGGCCCATGCCAGCACGGCCCTACGAGCGTGGTGAGGGACCACGGTCTTTTCTTCGGAAGACACGGAGGTGGCGGTGAGAGACACTTTCCTGGGATCCAAAATATACTGGGGCGTCTCTGGAGTTTCCTCAATCTCGGTGGACCGTGACAAGGCGTCTGCTCACACATTTTTTGAGCCAGGGCGATATCATAGAGTGAAGTCAAATTGGTCAGAAAACAAAGACCACCAGGCTTGTCTTGGGTTCAGACGCTGGGCTTGGTGGAGAAAAGAGAGATTTTTATGATCCGTGTAAATGGTGAAGGGGTGGTTGGCTCCCTCCAACCACTGCCTCCATTCTTCCAGGGTGAGTTTCACAGCGAGCAGTTCCTTGTCGCCGACTCTGTAATTGCTCTCGGCCGGGGAGAACCTCTTAGAGTAGAAAGAACACAGGAGAAGCCGTCCAGTGTTGGAGTGCTGGCTCAGCACCACTCCGACAGCTACACTCGAGGCATCGACCTCAACCACGAACGGCCGATTGGGATCAGGATGGCGGAGGCATGTGTCCTGTAAGAAGGCCCTTTTCAATTCTTCAAAGGCTTGGCAGGCTTGGGCAGGCCAGTCCACCACATTGGCTCTCTTCCGGGTGAGCACAGTCAGAGGAGCCACTATGCAAGAATAGCCGGGAATAAAATGCCGATAAAAGTTAGCAAAACTGAGGAAACGTTGCAACGCCTTGAGACCCCTCGGCTGTGGCCAGTTCCTAATTGCAGCGACTTTCTCCGGATCCATCTGGAAGCCATCAGCTGAAACAATATACCCCAGGAACGGCAAGGAAGTTTTCTCAAAGCTGCATTTCTCAAGCTTAGCGTATAAGCTGTGTTCTCTGAGAATTTGGAGCACCTGGTGAACATGCTGGCGGTATGTAGGCAGGTCATGAGAGTAGATCAGGACGTCGTCGAGGTAGACGATCACACAGATGTTGAGCAAATCCCGTAGCACCTCGTTCATCAGGTGTTGGAAGACCGCTGGGGCATTACAAAGGCCAAAGGGCATTATGAGGTATTCGTAATGCCCATCCCGCGTATTGAACAGGGTCTTCCATTCATCCCCGGGACGGATTCTAACTAAGTTGTAGGCCCTGCGTAGATCCAGCTTAGTAAAGACTCTTGCGCCTTGGAGCCGATCAAGTAGTTCTGGAATCAACAGGAGAGGGTAGCGGTCCGGTTTGGTAATTGCATTGAGCCCTCGGTAGTCGATACAGGGCCTCAGGGAGCCATCTTTTTTGCTGACAAAAAAGAATCCCGCCCTGGCGGGCGACTTTGACGGGTGGATGAATCATTTCGCCAAATTCTCAGTGATGTAATCAGACATGGCCCGTGTCTCGGGCAGGGACAAGGGGTACACTCTACCCCGAGGTGGCATAGATCCGGGCAACAGGTCGATAGCGCAGTCATATGGACGATGCTGCGGAAGAATCTCGGCTTTAGTCTTCGAGAAGACATCTGTAAAGTCCTCGTAGGGTGCAAGAGCAGAAATGCAGGAGGCTTGGGAACCTTCATACAATGAGAGAGACAATAGGGACTCCACTTAGTGATTTGCAGAGTATCCCACTGGATCACAGGCGAATGCTTTTGAAGCCACGGCAGCCGCAGCACCACGGAGTGGACAGCCTTTTCAAGAATCAGGAAGGCTATCTCCTCCGATTGGATTGCCCCAGTATGGACAGTGATGGGAGCCGTGGCGGTCAATATGCGACCTGGAAGGAGCGTTCCCTGAATGGAGGTAATCTGGAGTGGAACTTTTCGTCTCTGCGTAGGAATCTGCAGTTTTGAGACCAAGTCTTGCTGGATAAAATTACCTCCGTCTCCGGAATCCAGGAAGCTGAGAGTTTCCAAGGACCCTCTGGGAAATTCCAAGGTAATGGGAATCATACTCTGAGGAGTTGTGGCACAACCTAGGAGGAGCTCCTCCCAATCTCCTAGGTTCTGGAGTTTTCCGCACGCTCCTGGCAGCATGCCAAGAAATGTCCTTTCTGACCACAGTAAAGGCACAAGCCCATCAAGCGGCAGCGTTGTCTCTCCTCAAGGGAGAGTGGGGCACATCCCAACTGCATGGTTCAGCGGCAGAAACATCAGGACGGGCAGGCCTGGGTGAAGGCAGTGGGCGTGAGGAACTGCGGGCAGGGCTGTGCTTTGTCATGCGTAATTCTCGTGCTGGCTGTTGCAGGCAGCGATCGATGCGGGCAGCCATGTCAATGAGGGCATTAAGATCTTCCGGGAGATCCCGGGCGGCAATCTCGTCCTTGATGCGCCCTGACAGCCCTTCCAAGGAGATGGCTTTAAGGCTATCGTCCTGCCAACCTACTTCCTGAGCGAGAATCCTGAAATCCATTGCATAGTCCGCCAGGGAACGGGATCCTTGGCGAAGCTGTAGCAACTCTGACATGGCTGAGGCCTGGTGGGCAGGTTCATCAAAGGCTTGGCGAATGTTGGTGACAAACTGCTGCAAGTCGTCCAAGGAGGAGTCGTTAGGCTCCCATAGGGGGGAGGCCCACACCAGGGCCTTTCCATCGAGCAGGGAGAGAATATACGCTACCTTGACGGAGTCCATGGGAAACTGCCGGGGCAATAGCAAGAAGCGCATGAAACACTGGTTCAAGAACCCATGGCAGATCCTAGCATCTCCAGCGTTGCGAGCAGGCGGCAGCAGCTGAGTCACGGGTAGGCTGCATCCTTGGGTCTCGAACCCTCAGCAGGCGAAGAACAGGTATCGTGGGCATCCATTCGGGCAGCCAATTGCCCAACTGATCTGGCCAGGAGGTCCAGGTACTGTTGTTGCTGTTGTAGCTGCAGGGTCAACCCAGGAAGCTCCTGGGATCCTGGTACCTCGGCCAAGTCCATGGCCTTGCAATCTGTTGTGAGTGAACTGTTTAGTGGACCCATGGGCCGACCTGTGAGAGACTGGGGAGAGGTGTACTATAGTCTCTGGTGAGTGACAGGTCGGGAGGCAGATACCAGGCAGGGGTTGGAAGTAAGCTTCACCCTGGAAGCTGGTACTCCCCCGGGAAGGGCCCATAGGAGCCCGGCCGCTGGGACTTAGGAGATCACGGAAGCTGGAGCTGGAGCAGGCAGGCAGGGATCAGGAGACAGGCAGGGACTGAAGCAGGCTAGGACTGAAGCAAGCAGGAACTGAAGCAGAACTGGCTTCTGGAACCAGACAGGAGCTGAAGCAGGACTGGCTACTGGAACCAGATAGGAGCTGAAGCATGACTGGCTACTGGAACCAAACACCAGACAGGAACTGAAGCAGGACTGGATACTACAAGCAAGCCAGACAAGAGCAAGACTTGGGCATGGAGTGAAACAAGTCTCGGGCAGGAACGGAGTCGCAACGCAATAGCACACTCCGGGGCATGGAGCAACAGAGGACCGCAAGGAACCCCGTTGCAAGGCAAAGTCCTGGGCTCTGCAGCAGCCTTACATAGGCCGCGGCGTCTGACGCCATCGATAGGGCGGAACTTCCAATGGCGGGAAACGGCTTTCATAATCGCGGGTTGCGAGCGCGCCTAGGGAGAAGGCGTCCAGGCAGGGCTTCTCGGCGGCGTCCTCCCCGCAGGGATGCTGCAAAACAGGCCGCAGACCCTCGGAGACGGGCCGGGACCAAGGAGGGTAAGCGCCCAGTCGCGGCTGCCGCGACTGGGACCGCAACATTTATGTGTGCCTTTTTAATGTTAAAGGGTCTTAACATTCCTGGAAAAATAATTTAATTGTCTAAAGTGATGATATATATATATTTTTGTAAGAAACTCACTATCAGGTCAATGCAATAAGGTGTATCCAGTTGAGCATATGGGTTTATTCACTGTTGAGTGTGCGTTTTGTACACGTAATAATAACCGCCAATGCAGCATGGAGACTAATGTGCCTAAAATGTGCACTCTAACAAGCACGTACCAGATAGCACCCATGCATGTAAATTCCATGTAAATGAAGACATTAGCTTTTGCTGTCCCATGTAGGGACGTGCACCCAGCAGTTGGGTGCCCAACACACATTATTTAACTCAGAAATTTAACTTCGGCTCTGGAGAAGGCATAAAGTATACTCACAGTCTAGGGCTCATTAAACATAAAAAATTGCTCTTTTGTGTTGCAATAAATGTGTCCTCATCCTGGCATACCAATATTGTATAAACTAATGATGGGAACTTAGAAATGTTTTTTGCCATTGTTATGTTAATTCATTGTTTCTCTTCCAGGGAATAAACATATTTTACAGCAAATAAGTCAATTTAGGTTTTATCTAACCTGATTCAAAAAAAATGAAGACTGAATGTATTGCTTCTCTGGTTTCCCTGATGAAGTCAATGTATATATATTTTAAAGCAAATATATATTTTTTCTCCACTTTGTTTTCTTGTAATTAATTAAATAAGCACTTCAAGAGCCTCTACTTAAAGTGTTAAAAACATTATGAGGTACATTTTTTACAGAGTGCAAATTCCAGAAAATACTGTGGCCAGGCCCTAGTGCATGTTCTAATTAGCAATCTTTGAGAGGCAGTCAGTCAGATTTATTAAAATAAACATCAAAAGACAGATGAGAGAATGGTCTGCTTTTTGCTAGATAGAAACAACTTCTCAAGTACTCCTTCATACATTGGAAAAGGAATGTCATAAAATAGCAAAAATTCCACTCCTCCTTGGAAGACTACATGCCCAAGACAAAATGAACCATCTAATACCCAGCAGCTCCTATGTGTTTGAAAGGCATTTTCATTTTACCTATTTATCAAGATCCATGAATTTGATTCCAGGCTGCTTTTAAAAATGTGTCATAACAAATCTGAAGGATTTTTAAATATATAGCATGAAGAAAAGGTAACCACAGACTAAAGGCCTTATTTACTAGGGCTTTCTCTCCCTGCACCCTTTAAATAGCCTGCAAGTTCCCAGCACCATGTGGAGTGAAAGCGTGATTTTCAAAATATGTTTTCCAACATTAAAATCAGCAATATAACCAAAAAGAAGCACACTTTTGTTATGAGTGTACACTTTAAATGCCTGATGCAATAAAGATGCCTGATGCAATAAAGACACCTGATGCAATTTGAGTGCCAGAAATATATATTTTTCCCTCAGCATATCTTTTTTTATGCTCTGATTGCAATATCCTTTGAATACTACATCGGGCGCGTGTTAGGAAAACGGGTGCTCAATTGCATTGGCCTGTATAAGAGGGGAAATTATTTTTTTTGAAGAGCAGGTTCATAGCACAGTCCTTCCTTCTGTAGGGATGCGCATTAGTTTGAAACAATCTTGGTGAAACATCTTTTTATCTAGCCTATAGTTGCCACCTGGATCAAGTGATGCTGGATCTAGTGTTGCAAAAAAAAAATCTCAATTTTCTCCTTTGAATTTGACAGAGAAGGATCTCTTTTCAAAAGCTCTCTGAAAGCTAAAAAAAAAATCTTAAAAAGTATGATTCAGCATTGCCAAAAGTTTTTTTCTGATGTTCTCGCTTGCAATCAGTGGTCTCCCACTCACTGTAAAAAAGAAAGGCAGTGACACTCCATTCTGTTTTCACTGGGGCAAGGTAGGAGTGGACTAGAGATTGAAGCAATGTCAGTGCCAGTGAAGACTGAATTTTGTTAAGCTGCAGATGGACTGAAGTGAAGTACAGCCTTTTCAGCATTCTTGGTTCTGTTTCTATTCTAACAGTTTTGTGTATGTGTACGGAGTCCAACAGTGCACTCACATACATTGTATATGTCTATGTGTGTATGTGTGTGTGTGTGTGATAGAGAGATTTTTAACACACTGTGAGGGATTGCTTTAGAAAGCCAGAGACTGGGTTTATGGCACTACTAACAAGCTGCTGCTAACTGCTTGTCAAGTTGGCTTGCTAAGCAGTGTTGTGAACTCAGTCTGTGAATTAGACTATGGGGCGGATTTTAAAAGGGCCACGCGCGTAAATCCTTCTGGATTTACGCGTCCAGGGCCCTCGCGCGCCGGCGTGCCTATCTTGCATAGGCCGCCGGCATGCGTAAAACCCTGGGACGCGCGTAAGTCCCAGAGCTTTCGAAAAGGGGCGGGAGGGAGTGTGTCCGGGGGCGTCCCCGAAACGATGTGGCGTTTTGGGGGCGTGCCCCGGCATTTCAGGGGCGGGCCCGGGGTGTGGCGCCGGCCCGGGGGCGTGGTCGAGGCCTCCGGACCAGCCCCCGGGACCGGAGGACGGAGCGGGGCTGCCGGCGACGCGTGCAAAGTTACGCCTGCTTTCAGCAGGCGTAACTTTGCCGACAAAGGTAAGGGGGGGGGGGGTTTAGATAGGGCCGGGGGGTTGGGTTAGGTAGGGGAAGGGAGGGGAAGGTGGGGAGGGCGAAGAAAAGTTCCCTCCGAGGCCGCTCCGAAATCGGAGCGGCCTCGGAGGGAACATGCAGCTCGCGCTGGGCTCAGCGCGCGCAGGTTGCACAAATGTGCACCCCCTTGCGCGCCGACCCCGGATTTTATAAGATACGCGCGGCTACGCGCTTATCTTATAAAATCCAGCGTACTTTTGTTCGCGCCTGGTGTGCGAACAAAAGTACGCGCTCGCGTATTTTTTAAAAATCTGCCCCATTCAGTACTAAGAGTGTGCAGTGGGTATTTATTTGTGTCATTTTGGTTTTGTGTCTTTTTTTGCTTGATTTCATTTAAAAAATGGTTCATTGTTTTGTTTTGTTTTTTTGTTTTTCCCCATTTTTGTGGTAAGAGCATGCTAAATTCTATTAGTGCATACTACCTGGACTTAGTGCACACTAAATCCAAGGGGCCGATGCAATAATCTTCGCGGAAAGTGGGCGACCCCGCAAGTGGGGGTGCCATGCAATATGTAAATTAGGGGGTCACACTAGGACCCGCCGCGGTTGCCGGTTATGAAGACTGATGCCGGTAAACTCGGCGTCGGTTTACATAACCGTCCGTCTGCCAGTAATGAAAATGGCCGCCGATAAACTCGACAGCTACACATATTCAGAACTAAGGGTGTGCAGTGGGTGGCCATTTTCATTACTGGCAGACAGCCCCTACAGATAGTGGAGAACCTGGGCTTTAAGTATGTGCTGCACCAGTTGGCCCCCAATTACAAAGTGATATCCAGAACTACATTTAGTAGGCAGGTTATCCACATTCTGTACAATCAGTGCTGTAGTCGCATGCAGGCACAGCTGGCTAAAGCAGAAGGTAGTAGCATGCATTTAACAAGTGACATCTAGACCAGCATGAATGCTAATCATGATTACCTATACTTGATGGCACACTGCTGGTAGTTGGCCAAGGAAGGGGCAGGGAGCATCTCTAGCAGGGACTAAGCATCAGGGTGCATGTGGTTTGTACTGCCCTCATTTATTTAAAAAACATAATCCGTTCATGGCCCAAGGTTCAAGGCGTATCATATCAAGTACACATATTAAAATACAAATAAAAAAAAATACAAAATAAGATAAACAGACCAAACAAGACATATTTGGCCCAATATTCACTAAGCCATGTAGGGAACAAGTTATCCAGTTAAAGTTAGCTGGATAACTTGTCCTGTGTATTCAGCGGGATAAAGAGATGCAACTCTGGAATACTGGGAGTGGGCAAGTTCAGACCCTGCTCCTGGTAGGGAATTTTATGGCTCATGGAGATGGAGGCAGAGTCCATGGAGGTAGTGATGGTGGTGGGAATTTTGGCATGGCCCCTAAACACTGTGAGGGGAGGGTGCAACAGCTGTATCAAAAGATACTATTTAAAGAACTTGGAAGAGGGTGGGAGAGGGGGCACCTGTGGACCCAGGAATACTTTTTGGGTAATTTAAGAGGGATTTCAGGGGAGGGAATGCATAGCCCAAAAGGTCCATATACTGAGTTTTGTGGGGCAATATAGTGAATCAGGCTTAGGCCCTGTACTTCTTTTTTCTTTTTCTGTTTACAATTTTACTTAACTGTATATCTTTTGAAGATATCGGAAAAGTGGTGATATTTGGTGTGCTACTGGCGACGATAAGGTTACTAACCTTATAAGGTTACTAACCTTATCGCCACCAACGAAGACATCGCTGAGTCTGCCCCCTCGCCACCCCGACTCCTCCCCTTGTCGTCCCCAGCATGCTATTGCACGCGAAAAGGGACTTTTTGCATGCGATAGAGGCTTATCACACGCAATAAGCCTTTCAAAATGACCCCCTTAGACAGTTGTAATTATAAATCAGCTAAGTTAGTCGGATAATTAAATTCCTCCCCAAAACACCCCTGAAACACCTCTTTTTTTTATCTGACTCGGTTTTAGCTAGATATTGACTAATCTGGCTAAGATCTAGCTGGATAAGGGACTGAACATACCAAAATTTGCCAGAAGATTGGTCTTCCCAAGAATACTATATGTGGCCTACAAGTTCTCCAAAATTCAGCCAAAAGGCAGCTATCTGGATTAAATCGGACAGCACATATTTCTCTTATACTGAGAGAGCTGCACAGTTCAAAACTGCTTTACTGATTCATGAAATGCTGAAAATAGATCCTCTGCCATGGATAAATCAATTACTTCACATTTACAATCTCAGCCACAAACTCCAGACGTCCCAGAGGGGCCTTTTTAATGTACTATCTGTTTTGTGGGAATGGCTGTCTAAGTCATGAGAGAGACTTTTCTTCGTTGCTGGTCCTGTATTATTGAACTCTTTACCACTGCTTTTCCGGACAACAGAATGTACTTAGTTGCTAACAACTTACCTTTTCCGCTAGGCATTTGGTGACTGTTTATCTCTGTTCCCATTAGAATAGAAGTTATATGAGGGGGGCGCTCTCGAGCAGCGCACAAAATGGCCGCCCATTGCTAGAGCTCCGAGCTCCCTCGCTCCATTTTTCACAATTTGGACGATTCGACTCAATATTTTTTTGGTGCAATAAGGTTTTGTCTCGTATTAAATATGGCTGCGAGTAAAACGGGGAAAATTGAAGCCGCTTTCGCCTCCGCTGGTGGCACGAAACATCAGAAACAGGATCCTCCGACCCCGGACAAGGTAAACGCCGTAAAGAACATGGCGTCGGCGGACTTGGTATTAGCGGAATTAAAACAACTAAAGGATATGCTCCAACTAAATATAGAAACTACTACCGCAGTGCGCTCTGAATTACAGACCTTATCAACTCGCATGGATGGGTTTCAAACACGACTCGATGATACCGAAACGCAGGTATCTTCTCTCCTTCTCACCACTGCGTCACTCCCGGCCTAGCAAAAGACATAGCGCAGCTTAAGAGTGAAGTTGAAGATCTTTCAAATAGGAACCGCCGCAACAACATCCGGATCCTGGGGATACCGGAGGGTCAGGAAGGTAATGACTTACTTGGATTTTTGGAGACACTAATTCCAGCATGTTTAAAATTATCTTTCGAACCTCCCTTGGAATTGGAACGTGCCCATCGCATTCCTTCTAGGCCTCTCACTAACTCTCAGTACCCTAGGCCTATAATTTTCAAGGTATTGCGATACCCCCAGGTCCTCCAAATCTTTAATGCAGCGCGGACAATCGCTCCTATAATGCATCAAGGCTCCAAGCTTTTGTTCATTCCGGACCTTGCCAAAACTACTGCGGCTAGACGCAAACTTTTATTGGGCATGCGGCCGCGCTTGCAAACACTGGGAGCGAGATATGGACTTCTTTATCCGGCTCAAATGAGGGTTACCTATAATAATCGTACTAAGATTTTTCAAGATCCTCAGGAATTGGATAGTTTTCTCACTTCTTGTGATGCTGCGTCTACTATGGTAACCTGAATGCTTTGCTACACCCTATTGCTTTTTCATCTAGGTGGCTGGTGTTTTGCTATGTCTGACCAGTGGATTCTCATTCAACCGGGTCTAAGTTCTCATTTCCTGGGATTTGTATCCTTATTGTTCTATCTACTATTTTTGATTGCCCTTATTTTTCTTTTTACATAATACCGATTAGGTACATGATCATGTAATTGCTTCGAGTTATTAAAGGAGCGAGGGCAGTGGGCTGCTTTTTGGCCTGCCTTGAGGCTCATTTTTTCTTTTCAAGAGACAGTGTGTATTAACACTGTCCCTTTTTGCATTGCTTTGAGGTCCCTTTATACAGTAGTAATGGGACATTGTCTTGTTTTGTTTTTGCTTCTTTTTTTTTTCTTCTCTATGTCTTTTTTCTTCAAGAGGATATCACTTTTCTTCTCCTCCGAGATGTCAGACAACTTCACCCGAGAGGACTATTGTGAGGACACTTATGGAATTTCTACATTTTTTCATCTATGATGGCGACCGCAATTTCCTCATTCAAACTAGTTTCTTTAAATGTCAACGGTTTCTCACACCCTATTAAGCGGCGTAAAATTCTTACTTATCTACAGTCGTTAAAAACAGACATTGCTCTGTTACAAGAGACGCACTTATCGGCTGCGGAATCGCTTAAACTTAAGCAGCAGTGGGTAGGGCACGTCTACTACAGTTCTGCTGTTAAGAAAAAAAGGGGTACCGCTATTCTTATTAATAAGAAATTGGCAGTCTCGGTTTCTGAACAACTATCGGATCCAGACAGTCGTTGGAACCTTATTCGTCTCACCATACAAGAAGAGGAATTTATTCTTCTGAACATTTATGCTCCTAATCTTGATGATCCAATTTTTTTTCAAGAAGTTTTTGGTAATCTCTTAAAGATTGCTGCAGTTCCATACATAATTGGTGGTGATTTCAATCAGCCTATGGATCCTATATTGGATAGGCAATCAGAGGTGCGATCTTCTGCTTCCAAAGCAACTAAGACTCTTCAACATCTTCTTACTACTTGTGGACTTGTGGAACCCTGGCGTCTGCTTAATCCTACTGGAAGAGAGTTCACTTTCTTCTCACCACCACACTCTTCGTACTCACGTATAGACTTTTTTCTCCTAAATAAATCTCTCATGCCCCGGATAATGGACGCTACTATTCACTCCATCCTCGTTTCTGATCATGCGGCGGTCTCCTTAACTTGTGACTTAACTAACCCTACTCTGGTTCACAGGCAATGGCGTTTCAACTCAGCTCTTCTGGAGGATCCGGAATTCAAACCTCTCATGGAGCAGCAGATAAAGGAATATTTCCATCTTAATTCTACTCAGGAAGTCTCTGCTACTACCGTGTGGGAGGCATTTAAAGCAACGATCCGGGGAGACATCATTAGTTTCTCTATTCGGCGAGCCAAATGGCTTAAGGCTGAGTTGCTCTCCCTTCAGCAACGGGTGGCTACATTGGAATCGGAACATATCCGACTCCCAACAGCATCTTCTCTTGCGGCTTTAATCCAGGCACGGTACCAGTATAACCGTTTGCTTAGCACTCAAGTTCAACTGCACATCTCCCATTCCAAGGCACAATATAATGCTGGAAATAACAAATGCGGTCATCTATTAGCTTCTTATCTAAAAAAGAAATCTGAGAACAAACGTATTACCAAGATCCTCTCTTCGTCTCACACTCCCCTAACTCAAGACTCTGATATTCTACAAGCTTTCAGCGACTTTTATGCTACTTTATATCAATCTGAAGTTACTCCGACAGCTGATATGTTTTCAGCTTTCTTTTCCAATCTTGGACATACCACTCTAACTCCAGTACAAATGGAACAATTGGACTTACCGATTACTGCTGCAGAGATTATATCCGCCATTCACTCCCTGGCCCCAAGAAAGGCACCCGGCCCGGATGGGTTCACCGCAGATTTTTACCAATCCTTCCAGGAACTTCTCACTCCACATCTTTTTGACTATTTTTCTGCCTTTCTCCTTAATGAGACGTCTGCTACTTCTTTTTCTCAAGCCTGTGTGGTGGTGCTTCCAAAGCCGGGAAGAGATGATACCCAATTAGCAAATTATCGTCCCATTTCTCTATTAAATACGGATTATAAAATATTTACAAAAATACTGGCTACCAGGCTCTCTAAGGTTATGGGCCTTTTGGTTGACCCCGATCAATCCGGTTTTATTAAAGATCGCTTGATCTCCAATAACACTAGGCTCTTTTTTCATATACAGCAACTCGCCCTCTCCTCCACTGCACCTGCAGTGGCGGTCTCATTAGACGCAGAGAAAGCCTTTGATCGTGTTGAGTGGCCTTTTCTATTTGCTGCTTTACAATGGTATGGTATCGGTCCCATGTTTTTAAATTGGATTAAATATCTATATACTGCCCCACGAGCCTACATTTACCTTAATCAGCAACGATCCTCCAGTTTCTCCCTTCATAGAGGTACGAGGCAGGGTTGCCCCCTGTCACCGTTACTCTTTAACCTGGCTTTGGAACCCCTACTTCTAGCCATTCGACAATCTAATGTTATTCAGGGTATAATAGTTGGTTCTGTTGAATTCAAACTCTCAGCGTATGCCGATGATGTGTTATTATTTCTACGAGAGCCGGAAAGTTCACTCCCTCATCTTTTTGACCTAATATCCACTTAATCGTCCCTTTCGGGATATAAAGTTAATTGGCATAAAACGGAACTACTACCGCTTAATTTTTTGGCCTCCTCCTTGGATTATACGAATTTACCTGTGCAAACGAAATCCTCGAAACTTAAATACCTTGGAGTTTCTTTTTTTATGGACCCACAAGAAACGGTACTGAACTGTGAATCGCACATCATGCGTTCCCTTCAAGATCTTGTGATAAGATGGTCTCCCCTTCACCTTACCTGGTGGGGGAGATTAGATACCATTAAGATGATATTGGCTCCAAAAATTACTTATATATTAAGCATGTTGCCGGTTTTCTTTTCATCTGATTTTTATAAACGGGTGGAGAGAATATTATCGAAATTTCTATGGAATAATAAATCTCCCCGAATAGCTCTTATAAAGCTTAAGAGAATCCGGGATCAGGGTGGAGTGAACTTTCCGGACTTCTACTCTTACCATTTAGCGTTTATGTTACAGCAAGGTTCTTATTATTTTGACTACGATGTGGACAGACCTACTCCTCGTTGGTTACTTCTTGAACGGGAACTTTTGGCTCCCTTCCCTCTATCTTGTTTTCCTAGTATGACGTTACACAAATCTCACATGGCTAATTCTATTTTGAGATCTCTGCACAGGGCCTTTCTGGAAGTTGATGGACTACGCCCGCCGTCTTCTGTGGGATGGAAACTGTCTCGCCATACTTCCATCTGGAGCAATTCCCTTCTTACAATTGACAACAAGACGCTTAACTGGCGCATATGGCAATCGAGTGGTATCTGGCTACTTTCCGCTTTGATCTGTGATGGAAAAGTGATACCTTTTTCTCGATTGAGTGAGACCTTTAGGCTCCCAAGCTCTCAACATTTTGCCTATTGTCAACTATGGGCCGCTCTACATGCTTTTGTTTCCAATACCGATTGGACTGCTCGACCATCCTACTGGTGGACTTTTCATCAAAAATATGTTGAACAAGGACATCTGGCTTCACGGTTATACAAGTCCATAATATGCTTTTCCAATCCGGTGACGGATTCTCTAAGATCATCATGGGCTGCAGCTCTGGAAGTGGATATCACACCCGCTATGTGGCAATATGTTTGGTCAATTTCCACTCGCATATCGCTTTCTTCCAGTTTGACACAATCATCCTTTGTTGCCCTGCATCGGGCTTACTGGACCCCGTGGAAACTCCATAAGGCTGGTATTTTAGATTTGCATAAGTGTTGGTCCTGTGCATCCCCGCACGCTACTTTATCACACATGCTTTACGATTGTCCATTTGTCCTCAATTTTTGGAAACGGATTTGGGAAAGGATATCGTCCATCTTGAACATAGAGATATCTATCTCTTATTCCCTTGTAGTGCTTAGAGGTGCACATCCCTTATTACCATTATCCTTGCCACAGCGTAAGCTCTTGGATTTTTTACTTATCATTGGCCATCACACTATTGTGTCAAACTGGAAACGTAGTGATCTGTTATCTGAACCGCTATGGTGGAATATGGTTAGTATGTATTCTAAGTATGAACGGGCTATGGCTCTCAAATATGGTAGACTTGGTAAGTGGTCTCAAGTGTGGAAACCGTTAGACGTCTACATAAATACCATGGGCTGTCCTGCTGTACCTCGCACTTGAATTCAGGTTCTCTTTCTCTCGGGATGCAGTAAGTTAGTTATTTTGTTCTGTCAGTTTCTACTGGGTAGTATCTTTTCTCTCTTCGGATATCCTCTTTTCTTTCTCTCTTTCTTCCCCCTTTCTGCTGCTTCTATCTTTTTTCTCTTTCTCGCTTTTCTTCTAATCGTATTTTCTCCTTTTCTTTTTTTTTTTTTCTCTCTTTCTATCTTTATCTAGCAAGCTATGGTGGATGTAAGCTTATACTATTGTTTTGGATCAGTACTAGGATTGTACGAAGCTATGACGTTGTAATAGTGATTGTATCTATTTGTTTCATAATTGGTTTATTGTATCATGTACTGCCATAAATTGCTTGAAAATTTAATAAAAAACTGTTTAAACTAAAAAAAAAAAAAGAATAGAAGTTATATAATCTTTAAAAAATTGTCAGACATATCTTTTCAGCAAGGCATTTTTAGTGAGTTACAATTTTAGAAACATATAAAATGAAGGCAGAAAAGGACCAAACATTCCATCCAGTCTGCCCAGAAAGCTTATAGGAGCATCTGCTGTGCCCATTAGTCTCCCCCTTACTTAGTTTCTCAAACTGTCAAAGTCAGGGCCCTTGTTGTTGTTGCTTGCTGTCTGAATCCAACTCCCTGTAACCTCTTGCCATTGAAGCAGAGAGCAGTGTTGGAGTTGCATCCAAAGTATCAGGCATGTTGGTTAATAGTAGCAACCGGCGCCACACCAGCAAGTTACCCCCATGCTTATTTGTTTTCCCAGACCATAAAATCCAATGTCCTTGTTGGTTGCTGTCTGAATCTAATTCCCCTTTTCCTCTTTTCCCCCTGCTGTAAAAGTAGAGAGCAATAATGGAGTTACATTAACAGTATGAAGGCTTATTGGTTAAGAGTAGTAACTGCCATACCAGCAAGTTACCCCCATGTACTCTTTTCTTCATTTCCATCCTCTAGCCCAGGGGTCAGGAACCTTTTTGGCTGAGAGAGCCATAAACGCCACATATTCACATATTTTAAAATGTAATTCCATGAGAGCCATACAATATGTTTAAAACTAAATACAAGTAAATGTGTGCATTTTATGTAAGATCACACTTTTAAAGTACAATAAGTCTCTGAAAATATTACACCAGGCCTTAAGACACCAATACATCTCCTATTAGGAAAACGGACCAAGTCAGGCTGCTATAGAGTCCTACACAGAAACTACACGCCAGCAGAAAACCTCACCTGAATCACGTGCTGTCCCTCACCTAACATAGAATAAAGAGACCAAAACGCATAACAAGAAGCATGCAGACAAAAACTGAATTGGAAACTGCAACAAGCCAGAGTCTCTGTATGCAGTGTAACAAAGGAAAAAAGAAAACATCACACATCCTTATAAAACAAATCAAGAAATATAAAATCATCAGCAGTAAAACTGTACTAACAAAAAGAACATATTTCGAAACAGCTGATGAGTGGAATATCCAATAATTAAAAACTCATATAAAACATTTCCAGATACCAACAAAATATTTCAAAATAGCAGACACAAAGATCCAGTAATGAAAAATAATAAGGATACAAAAATTTTTTTGCTCTGCATACCTGGGAACGTTTGATATCCAGGTGTCCTGAGATTGTTCTGAATTAGCAGGAGGTGGGGTGGTTTGCTTGGAAACTTTCTCCTCTCTCAGTCACATACCAGCGCTCTCTCTCACACTGGCTCTCAATGACACACCTATACACACATGCTCTCAGTCACTCACATATACAAATGTTTTTTCTCTCTCACTTATATAGGCTCTTAATTACACATTTACACACATGCTGTCTATCTTTTCACGCTTACACACACACAGGCTTTCAATCACATAAATACATGCTGTCTTTTTCTCTCACACACAGACTCTCATTCACATGCTTACAAACATGTCCTCTCTTTCTCTCATTTACACACAGGCTCTCAATCACATACTCACATGCTCCCTCACCTAAATCAGCTCTCAATCACACACAGACACACATGGTCTCTCTCTCTCATTTAAACACAGGCTCTCAATCACATACTCACATGCTCCATCACCTAAACCAGCTGTCAATCAGACACAGACACACATGATCTCTCTCTTACTTATACACACAGGCTCTTAATCATACATACACATGATCTCTCTCACACACAAAGGATCTCAATCATACACACATACTCTTTCAAACAAACAGGTTTTCAATTACAAACTTACACATACAGGTTCCCAATGGTAAACTTACATTCATGCTCTCTCTCTCACAGGCAGGATCTCAATCACAGACATACTCTCTTTCACATATACAGGCTCTCAATCAATCATTCACATACATGCAATCTCTCACTCACACACACAGGATCTCAAACACACATGCTTGCTCGCTCATTCACTCTCTCTCTCCCCCCCCCCCCCCCCGGGAACTCGCGGCAGCAGCAGCCACCTCCCAACGCTAACCTCCTTCATTTTCAGCCCTCGCGGAGGCGAAGGCGGAGTCCCATCGGCCGCGGTTGAAGATTTTCATTTTCCTCCGAGCCGCGCTGCAGTCTTCTTCCCGTCGGACACTAGCGTGCCTGCGCGGGGTCTTCCCGCGCAGGCACCCGATGCTCTCCACTTCCTCTTCCGGGCCGCGGGAAGAAGAGAGCACCGGCGTGCTCTCTTCTTCCCGCGGCCCGGAAGAGGAAGTGGAGAGCATCGGGTGCCTGCGCGATGACTCCAGCGCTGGCACCCGGCTGACACCCGATGACTCCCGCGCAGGCACCCGGATGACTCCAGTCGGCGTGCTCTCTTCTCCTCCCCCCCGCGGCCCGGAAGAGGAAGTGGTGAGCATCGGGTGCCTGCGCGGAAGAAGAGACCACGCTAGTGTGGTCTCTTCTTCCCGCGCAGGCACCCGATGCTCTCCACTTCCTCTTCCGGGCCGCGGGGGGGGGGGGAGGAGGAGAGCACGCCGGTGCCGCTGACTCCAGCTGTCCTGCCGCGTTCCGCCCGGGCTGACAGCATTTTAAGCCCGGGCGGCGGAGGACCGGGGAGCAGCTGGGTCAGCGGGGAACCGCGAAGTATGGCGACACTTGTCTGCGAGCCAGATGCAGCCCTCAAAAGAGCCATATCTGGCTCGCGAGCCATGGGTTCCCGACCCCTGCTCTAGCCTTTAGGGATTCACAGTGTTTATCCTGTGCCCCTTTGAAATCTTTCACCGTTTTTGTCTTCATCACCTCCTTTGGAAGGGAATTCCAGGCATCCACCACCCTTTCCGTGAAGAAATATTTCCCAACATTGGTTCTGAGTCATCCTCCCTGGAGTTTCATTCTTTTTATTTATATTCATTATGGGGCGGATTTTAAAACGAGCGCGAATAGCCTACTTTTGTTTGCGCTCCAGGCGCAAACAAAAGTACGCTGGATTTTAGTAGATACGCGCGGAGCTGCGCGTATCCGCTAAAATCCTGGATCGGCGCGCGCAAGGCTATCGATTTCGTATAGCCGGCGCGCGCCGAGCCGCGCAGCCTACCCCCGTTCCCTCCAAGGCCGCTCCGAAATCGGAGCGGCCTCGGAGGGAACTTTCCTTTGCCCTCCCCTCACCTTCCCCTCCCTTCCCCTACCTAACCCACCCGCCCGGCCCTGTCTAAACCCCCCCCTTACCTTTGTCGGGGGATTTACGCCTCCCTCCGGGAGGCGTAAATCCCCGCGCGTCAACGGGCCTCCTGCGCGCCGGGACGAGACCTGGGGGCGGGTCCGGAGGGCGCGGCCACGCCCCCGGGCCACCCCGGGCCGTAGCCACGCCCCCGGAACGCTCCCGACACACCCCGAAAATGCTGCACGGTTCGGGCCCGCCCCCCGACACGCCCCCTCCGAAAACCCCGGGACTTTCGCGAGTCCCGGGGCTCTGCGCGCGCCGGGAGGCCTATGTAAAATAGGCTTCCCGGCGCGCAGGGCCCTGCTCGCGTAAATCCGCCCGGTTTTGGGCGGATTTACGCGAGCAGGGCTCTGAAAATCTGCCCCTATATTTATTAATATTAATTATAGTACCTAGTCTGTTAAAGAAGCAAGGGTGATTAGTTTCTTGATCGATTTATTGCTTTCTTTTTGTTTTTATTGTTCTATGTATTTTTCCTCTATATAAATATTCTTAGCCACCTAGAATTGTGTATAGGCAGCCCATAAATTTCAAATAAATAAAGATGCTGGAGGGTTGGCAGCTATACCGCAAAGGTAGGAGTCTTCAGGCAGGTTTCTTTGTGGCAGACAGTGACGCACATATGAAAAGTAGGGATGTGAATCGTTTTTTGACGATTTAAAACAATCGTCAGATATATTTTAAATCGTCAAAAATCGTTAGAGCCGCGATACAATAACAATTCCCCTGATTTATCGTCAAAAAATCGTAAATCAGGAGAGGGGGAGGGGGGAGGGCGGAAAAACCGGCACACCAAAAAAACCCTAAAACCCACCCCGAATCTTTAAAACAAATCCCCCACCCTCCCAAACCCCCCAAAAATGTTTTAAATTACCTGGGGTCCAGTGGGGGGGTCCCGGCGCGATCTCCCACTCTCTGGCCACGGCTGCGTTAAGAGAAATGGTGCCGGTGGCCCTTTGCCCTTATCATGTGACAGGGCAAAGGTAGCGCCGGCGCCATTTAGGTTCCTAGCTCCCGACATCACGCGTGCAGGAGATCGCTCCCGGACCCCCGCTGGACCCTCAGGGACTTTTGGCCAGCTTGGGGGGGCCTCCTGACCCCCACAAGACTTGCCAAAAGTCCAGCGGGGGTCCGGGAGCGATCTCCTGCACGCGGGCCGTATTGCCAATATTCAAAATGGCGCCAGCGCTACCTTTGCCTTCACTATGTCATACGGGCAAAGAAAGATGGGGCGTTTGAGGGATCTGTTGCTTTGCACATTTGCTGCATCGAGGAGTGTAAGATGCATTGGGGCTGGTGCCCAAGAACCTCAGGATTCTGGTACTGCAGGATGTGATAGAGAGGTACAGCAGAATAGTGGGACATTTTTATTGAAGCCTTGAAGGGTGGGCAGTTTCTCCTTGAGAAGCAGGAAGAATTCTGGATGCCTCATAAGCATCTAATTCAAGATGTTGGCACCCACTGGAATTCCACCTATCTCTTATTGCAGAGGTTAGTGGAGTGACAGAACCCCTTCATGATCTGTCTCTGGAAACTAAGATAGATGCTGATGATCACCCCCTGGGGCATCATGCTTGGGTAGTTATTTGTCAGCTGAATCAAATCCTGAAGCCTTGCAAGGATACAACAGAGTTTCCAGAAGCACCACCCTGGGCACAGTCATCCCCAGAGTAAATATACTGTAGAAAAAAGTAAAGGATTTCCATGTGGAAGAGTGAATGAAAGCAGAGGTATTTCAGTTTGTAGACTCCATGCCGCAGAAGGTAAAGGAGAGACTGAAATCTCTGACAGAAAACAGTATTCACATGCTTGCTACACTTTGTGATCCACAGTTGAAAGGGAGTCTCGCCCTCCAGTCACAGAGTCTCCCATACATAAAGGAGAGACTAGGAGCTAGGGTGTATGGACTGTAGCACAGAGGCACAGTGGGAAAATAGCGCAGGAAAGGCTGGCCACCCCACAGAGAAGTGAAAATACGAGCAGTACTTATTTATTTTTTAATCTTATTTTATTTATTACTCTCCATCTATTAAAATCGATGCAAGGTACAGTAAAATCATTCAGACAATTTATGACAAAGCACACAACTTAAAATAAACCAACAAAACAAAAATCAACAAGCAAAACACTAATAATAATGAGAGCAGTTGATGTTACATAAAACCAAACCTGGGAGAGTAAGAAATCAGTAAACAATACTCATGCAGTGTCAGGGACTATTGAGCAGAGCTATTGGTGTAACATAAAAGAACCAAATTTGGAAGAATATAACACAAAATCTAAATCCAAATGGGTATGCAGTGCATGCAAATCTAGCTCATGCATATTCATTGTGGAAATCCTGAAAATCCAACTAGCTAGATGTACTTCCAGGACAGGGTTATATAATGGAGTGACTCTGTTTTCCTCCTTGTTGTCTATGCAGGACCAGGCTAAGTCCTGGCCACCTTAAGTCCCACAAAGGAAGAGAGCTCTGTGGGCAGTACCCTGCAGGGCAGGGGAGAAGCCTGAGAGAAAGACCAACTAAGGAGAATAAGAGCATAAGCCCAGCTGGGTTCAGGAGGCCCCTACATCTCCAGGAGAGGTAGCTTCTGTAAATCTATGCTTACCCAAAGCCCAGGGAGTGGGAAGTATATTGCAAAGGTAAGCAGTTATTCTTGTTGTTGAAGCACTGTTAACTTGAATAAAGTGAAAGTGCAATTGAAAAGCCTGGAATCAATGTAGTTTTCTGCTTCAGCCAAGGCGATTTGCTCGGACACCCTCAAATATAATATCAGGTGAGACATTTTTTTTTTTAATAAAGCTTGGTGCAGAGAAAAACCCAAGTCTCCAAGGGAGGACTGTGAAGTTGGATGTGTGACCTGCCAAAGAAGTTGGAGACAAAGCAGCATTGCAAGAGAAAAGTGTGTGGCTCAGGGAGCTCACTGATGCAAGGTAGGCTACATGAAGAAAGCTTGCCTAAGGAAGGGGGCTAAGACAAAAGAAAAGCAGTGCTCTTAAACTGTGTGCATATGAGGGCAAAGGCTAGCGCCGGCGCCATTTTGAATATTGGCAATACGGCCCGAGGGCAGGAGGTCGCTCCCGGACCCCCGCTGGACTTTTGGCAAGTCTTGTGGGGTCAGGAGGCCCCCCAAGCTGGCCAAAAGTCCCTGGGGGTCCAGCAGGGGTCTGGGAGCGATCTCCTGCACTCGTGCCGTAGGGTGCCAGGAACCAAAATGGCGCCGATAGCCTTGCCCTTACTATGTCACAGGGGCTACCGGTGCCATTGATCAGCCCCTGTCACATGGTAGGAGCACAAGATGGCGCCGGCCATCCAGTGCTCCTACCATGTGACAGGATCCGGCCAATGGCACGGATACCCTGTCACAAGGTAAGGGCAAAGGACGGCCCGGTAACCGGAGGACGGCCTGGAGCGGGAGATCACTCCCGGGACCCCCACTGGACCACCAGGTAGCTGTAAAAATGTTTGGGGGGGGGGGGTCGGGAGGGTGGGGGAAGCTAAGGGGTTACTTTTAAAGGGTCGGGGTGGGTTTAGGGGTTATTTTTGTGTGCCGTTTTCCCGCCCTCCCCCAAAAGGATAAGGGAAGCCCCACGATCAATATCGTGGGGTTTTCCTATTGTTTTGGGAGCCCCCCCGATTTCTGACGATTTTGAAAATATTGACGATATTTTCAATCGTCCGAAGCCCCTATTCACATCCATAATGCCCATAGACATCTGATATCATGTTGGCAATTCTGACTTGTTGGACTTGGTTAGATAAGGAGGACATAAACCAAGATAACTCAGTGCCTCTCACCCCAACCTCAGTCAGTCAAGAAATCATGATCTGGTGACTGACAAAATCTGCCATGATATTTAACAGCACTATGAAGTATTTTATGCCATTGTCAAATCCATGAAGAGGGGAGTCATTTATCAAAGGCTTATCGCACGCGATATGGCTGTATCACGTACGATAAACCTCCATTCCATGTGAAAAGGGCCTTTTCGCATGCGATAGAATGCAAATTAGGGGGAGGGGAGGAGTCGGGGCGGGGAAGGGCGGAGTCAGCGGTGTCTTAGCTGCTGGCAATAATGTTACTAACATTATCATCGGCAGTAGTGCACCAAATAGCACCAACTTTCACGGTGGCACTATTCGGTGCGAAAGCCGGCAGCCAGCACACTGTATGGTGTGAAGACTGCAGGCTTTCGCAGGCCCGTCCCCCCTTCACCCCTTGTTTTCCGAGGAATGATGAATCCAGGCCTATGTTTGAAAGAAGCAAGATTTCAGTGTTAAACAACTTACGAAATCCAAATATAGTTAAATTATGAGGTCAGGAACAAAATGATCAAGAAAATCAGTAAATTGCAGCAATTCTGTGCCTTCAATTATTTTTGAGAGAAAAGGCAAGGACAAGATGGGATGTAAGTCTGCAAATAGCAAAGTATCCATCCCTGATTTTTTTAAGTAATGGATGGCAGAATTCCCTCAGATACAGACATTTTAACAATATTGGCTTTAAAAGGAACAATGTTTTCTGTGATCCCTTTAAATAAAGCTATAGATCACAGGTTAAGCAGGCATCCCGAATTATTCATTTTACCAATGATTTGAGTAATTTCAAGAGATGGTCCTTGTTGAGTATCTCAGTTCAAGCTCAACTAAACCTACAGGTAATTACTATAGATCCACTGTGAAGAAATTGACCGGGATCTGAATATAGCATATATTCTTTCATTAAGTAATGAGTCTGAACTGATAAGATATATTGCAGTCTGAAACAACTGGCAAGTGTTATTCAAGGACAACTTAATTCTTCCAGAGAAAATAAGATGTTTAGCATCATGCACTTTTAACCTGATATTCAGCATTTTTAAAAATGGCGCAGACCATCCATTGCTCCTACCATGTGACAGGGGCCAGCCAATGGCACCAATAGCCCCTGTCACACGGTTTGGGCAAAGGGCCATCAGCACCATTTTGTTTACTGGCAGCCAACGGCCCGAGAGATTGCTCCTGGGACCCCTACTGGACCACCAGGTACTTTAGAAAAGTTTTTGGGGGGTTGGGAGGGTAGGGGATTCTAAATAATGAGATTTACAGGGTCGGGGTGGGTTTTTGGGGTTGTTTTTGTGTGCCCTTTCTTCTTAAGTTGTAAGAGGAATAATATACCTGTCCAACCCACCCAGCTTTAAATTTCTCATGTTCAGCATTAGTGTGGTGGGCTTTATTATAGTGAGAAAATTGAAGAATACATTTCCTCTTAATTGTTGAGATTCCCCTGAAATTTAGAGAAATAATATTCACATGGGATCCAAAGGTATCAAGATTGTGATTAAAGAAAGAGCAAACAGTGTACTTTCTCCATGTACTGGTGAATACAAATGTTATGCAGCATGAGGTAAAATAGTGTTAAAGCATACATCTTTCTGCCTAGATACTTGAAACCTGTAAGTAAATAGAAAAATAGCATGATGGATTGCAACTGATTGCCTAGTATGCCTTTTACCCCCATAAACTTGTTACGCAACTTCAGTCTTTAAACCGCTAAGATGAACCAGCCTAACCTTTAAACAAGAAGACCCCCTTAACTCACTCCGCCTCCCCACATCTCCTTCTACCCTCAAAACATTCTCCCCTCCAGAAGACCAATACCCCCTCAGGTAGAATGTCCACCGGGATGCAAGGGACAAGTCAGAATACCCATAAACCCCTCCCATGAAATACCTATCCCCCCATATTACCCTTTTTCAACATCTGTACCAGAACTAAGTGGCCAATTAAATACCCACTCATATTCCCTGCAAGCCCTCCTATTCCTCTGTGGTAACTCGAGCGGTAGCAGTTTGGAACCAGCTAGAGGAAAAAAGCAGGCAGACTTTGGTTCTTCCTTAATTAAGTGCATTTTATTTACAGTGAATACAAAGGGGCCGATGCAATAAATTCTCATTTAATCTTTCCGTGATGGCCTTATCTTCTCTAAGTGCCCCTTTAACCCCCCGATCATCTAACGGTCCAACTGACTCCCTCACAGGTTTTCTGCTTCGGATATATTTTAAAAAGTTTTTACTGTGAGTTTTTGCCTCTACAGCCTACTCCTTTTCAAATTCTCTCTTAGCCTGTCTTATCAATGTCTTACATTTAACTTGCCAACATTTATGCATTATCCTATTTTCTTCTGTTGGTTCCTTCTTCCAATTTTTGAATGAAGATTTTTTGGCTAAAATAGCTTCTTTCACATCCCCTTTTAACCATGCTGGTAATCGTTTGCCTTCTTTCCACCTTTCTTAATGTGTGGAATACATCTAGACTGTGCTTCTAGAATGGTATTTTTTAACAATGACCACGCCTCTTGGACATTTTTTTACTTTTGTAGTTGTTCCTTTCAGTTTTTTTCTAACAATTTTTCTCATTTTATCAAAGTTTCCCTTTTGAAAGTTTAGCACATTGTTCCTCTTCCAGTCATTAAATCAAATTTGATCATATTATGATCACTATTGCCAAGCGGCCCCACCACGTTTACCTCTCTCACCGAGTCTTGTGCTCCACTGAGAATTAGATCTAAAATTGCTCCCTCTCTCGTCGGTTCCTGAACCAATTGCTCCATAAAGCTATCATTTATTCCATCCAGGAACATTATCTCTCTAGCGTGTCCCGTTGATACATTTACCCAGTCAATATTGGGGTAATTGAAGTCTCCCATTATTACTGCACTACCAGTTTGGTTAGCTTCCCTAATTTCTCTTACCATTGCACTGTCCGTCTCTCCATCTTGACCAGGTGGACGGTAGTATACCCCTATCACTATAGTCTTCCCCGACACACAAGGGATTTCTACCCATAAAGATTCAATTTTGTATTTAGTCTCATGCAGGATGTTTATCCTGTTGGACTCTATGCCATCCCGGACATAAAGCGCCACACCTCCTCCCGGGTGCTTCTCTCTGTCATTGCGATATAATTTGTACCCCGGTATAGCACTATCCCATTGGTTATCCTCTTTCCACCATGCCTCTGAGATGCCAATTAAGTCTATGTCATCATTCACTGCTATACATTCCAATTCTCCCATCTCACTTCTTAGACTTCTGGCATTAGCACACAAACATTTCAATGTTTGTTTTTTGTTTGTATTTTCATTCTGCTTTTTAATTGATAGGGATAAGTTAGAATTTTTTAGCTAAGGTGAGTTTTTATTTACAGGCACTTGGCCTTTTTTTCTAATTATTGGAACCACACTGTTGGGATGCCCTAATTCTAATGCATCATTAGTATCCTTTGAAGATACCTCTCTCCGAACCATGCGCTGCTGAGCGACTATCGGCTTTCCCCTTTGTTCTAGTTTAAAAGCTGCTCTATCTCCTGACAAGCCCAGGCCGGTAAGGGGGAGGCCTAGAAGGGGGGGTACTGTTGCGCTTCCCGGCTGCGTTCGCTCCGCGGTCGGGCCTGCTCACCTCTGTCCCAACCACAAGTTCTGGGCTTTCCTCTGCCGCAACTTCAGCTAGTTTGCGGTGTCCCCGGCTCCCTTGCTCACCGTCTCCGATGCCGGTCTCACAGCAGAGTTCCCACAGGTTCGGCTGATGTCGGCCTATTTAAAGGTCCATGCGTGGGAAACCCAATCCCGATGCGCCTTGATGACATCACGCTATCCTTGTATATAAGCAAGGCCCGTTCACCTAAACAGTGCCTTGGCAATTGGGTCGTACACTTCGGTGTCTCTAGTTTGCTTGTTCCTGAGTCTCTTATTCCAGTGTCTCCTGTTTCAGCATCTCCTGTTCCAGTGTCTCCAGTGTCTCCTGTGCAGTGTCTCCAGCGTCTTCTGTTTCAGTGTCTCCTGTGTCTCCTGTTCCTTCATCTCTCCATCCCTGGTAGTACCTTTCGGACTGATCTCATGGTACTGACATTTGCCTGTTCACTGACTACTCCTGATTGCTGCTCGGACCTGAACTCTGCCTGTTCACCGACTACTCTTGATTGCTGCCTGAAACTGACCTCTGCCTGTCCATTGACTACTCATGATCGCTGCCTGGAACTTGATCTCTGCCTGATCTGACTACTTCCAGATTGACTACAGGTTCTGACCCCTGCTTCTGCTGACCACTCTGAACTGTTACTCTGGCCTTGATCCTCTCTATCCACTCGGACACTCTCTTCTGGCCTCCTGCGACCTCCGGACATTTTTGCTCTGACTTTGACTGCACGCCCTAATTCATGGTGGGCACTCCTCTACGCTTCCTCTCTAGGAGACCCTGCAAGGCCCACCTAAGACCAGGTGGCCCGGGTAACCAAGGGCTCAACCTGAGGGAAGCCCGGGTTGCTACTGGCAAAGCTCCAGCTAGCCTCTGTCTCCTCCTGTGCTCTGCCTCCTGGTGGCAGGCACTTTCTGTGTCTGACTGGAGGGCCATATGAATCCTGCACCAGGTCAAGGGTCCACCTCTAGCACAACACTAGTGGTGTCTGATAATGAAATCCTACAAGAATTTCACAGTTTTATTATGATTTATATAGTTCTGAAGTGTCCTCTTCAATGTCTGATATTAAGCAGTTTCTTTCACAGTTGTCTCATCCCACATTAACTCCTGAACATCTGTCCAAGCTGGAATGTTCGATCTCCATAGCAGAAATTTCTAATACCATGTCTGCGTTGGAAGTCTGAGAAGGCTCCAGGGCCAGATGACTTTCCGGCGGATTTCTATCTAGCTATCCATTCTAATTTAATGCCTTATATGCATAGATTCTATACTTTCCTAGTTTACTCTCCAGACTCTGAACCTTTCTTCAATGAAATGTGTGTAGTTGTTCTTTCAAAGCCAGGTAGAAATCCTTAAATTGTTTCCAATTACCGACCTATATCCTTACTCTACACAGACTATAACAGTTTTACTAAAATTTTAGCTACTCGATTGGCCGACATCATGGAATCTCTTATTCACCCAGATCAATCCGGTTTTATTAAGCACCGATTGATCTCAAATAATTCAAGTTATTTTTGCATATACAAAATCATGTGCAGTTCACATCGCATCCAGTGATTGTGATGTCATTTGATGCTGAAAAGGCATTTGATAGAGTAGAATGGGAGTTTTTATTTGCAACCCTACAACGGTTTGATTTTGGATCTAAATTTGCATCAAGGGTTTGATTGCTGTATTGAGCTCTGACTGCATTTAAATATTTAAAGAACAGAATCTCTTCCTGTTTTACTCTCCAACATGGAACCAGACAAGGGTGTCTGTTATCTCCCTTGCTATTCAACTTGGCTTTGCAACCTTTTGGAACCTTATTAGACAAACACCTGAAGTGCAAGGCATCACATATGTCACGAAGTGTATAAACTGTCAGCTTACGCAGATGATTATGTCCTCCTTTACATATCAAATCCAAACTCTTCTTTACCCTCTCTGTTCTTGATAATTTCTGTCTTTTCCTCTCTTTCTGGGTATCGGGTATACTGGTTTAAAACTGAAATAATTTATCTGAATTTCTTGGGAACGCAAGAGGATCTAACCCATACCCATTTCAAAGCCAATCACATGGGCTTAAATATTTGGGTATACATTTTTTAAAGATACATCCCTCACCATTTCTAATTGTGAAGCCTCCCTTCTACAAATGCAACATGAGGCAATAGTTCAATGGTCCCCATTGCATTTAACCTGGTGGGGTAGATTGGATTCCATTAAAATGGTATTAGATCCATGCCTGAACTTCACACTCTCTATGATTCCCATACATTTTTCCAAGGATTTCCAGAGACAAGTAGATCATTTGCTCTCATACTTTTTGTGGAATAATAAGAACCCCCGAATAGCTCTAACCAAACTAAAGGTGAAGAGGCATCAGGGAGGAGTCAACTTCCCAGACTTTTTTAGATATCATCAAGCATACATAGTATAACAAAAATATTACTGGCTAGCCAGTTTGTTCTCCATAGACAACACACCTAGATGGGTCTCCTTTGAGTGAGACTCGGTGCTCCCCTTCCCTTAGAATGCATCACAGGGATGATCCCGCCACATGTAGTGGGAGACAATCCCATCCTCTCTTCCACTTTCAGCTTTCCAGGCATTTGATAAAATAATGTCCTCTCCAGCCCGCTATTTGCACTTTTCTAAATTAGCTTCACTGTGATTTCACCCTTATCTAAAAATTGGTGGTCACTGCCTCAATTGGAAAATTTGGCAACGTTGCGGTATTTGGTACTTATCTACCCTTATACAAGGAGATTCTCTTAGCACCTTCTCGGACATAGAAGCAGCTTATTCATTACCTCAGTCTCAGTTTTATGCCTGGTTACATCTCAGAGGAGCCTTGTCTTCTTACCTCTTTTCTCATTTGTGTCTCTCAGAATACACAACCATATATAACCTATATCATGAATACGGTCCACTTGGCCACTTAGCCACCCGGATATATAAAATGCTTAGGAATGCACTGTAGAAATCACCAGTGGGATTACAGAAATTAAGGAGTACCAATACTGATGTTTGGCTTGCCGATATCAATTGGAAAGCTTTCTGGGGTACTTCAATACTCATCTCACTATCATCCAGCATTACTCAGACTTCCTTTTTTTTGGCTCATGGAGCGGTTTGGATCCCATGGGAATTATTTAGAGCTAATTTGATGTCCTCCTCCTCCTGCTGGTCCTGCTCTGCCCCCAAAGCTTCATTGTCCCATATGCTATATTACCTCCCTCTGATATTGACCTTTTGGCATCAGGTTTGGAACATTATTTCACAAATTTTGCATATTAATGCTCCGCTGACCTATCGTATAATAATCCTTCGAGATGCTGCCTTGCCCTTCCAGCTCACATTTCCGCAACATAAGCTTTTTGACTTTTTGCATGCCATCACTATCCATTTAATACTTTCTTTCTGGAAGCATAGTGAGTTGCTTAATGAACATTTTGGTAGAATTCTGTTTGTTTGTACAGTAAATATGAAAAAATGGTAGCTAGCTATCAAGTTTCATAGACCTGCTTCATGGTCTCAAATATGAAAACCCCTGGATGATTACTTCACAATTTTGAACTCCCCTATTTGAATTTTTCCCTAATGAGGTACAACCTATAGTAAAGTTATTTTTCTCTGATATGCTCAAAGTTTCTGGTGCCTGTTCTGTTGATTACCATACTTCACAAGCTCTGTGAATGATAGCATTCTGTAACTTAAAGATCCTTGAGTTATTTTAATTACAATATTGTTTGGAAGTCGAAGATGTGACTTATGGTACCATAAACTTTGTATGCAGTTCTTTTTTTTTTTTTGTCTTCTCCTTCCTTTTTATGATTTTGTTTATTTCTGTAACGTTTCTTCATGTATTGAACATAAAAATATTTTTTGAACTTAAAAAATGATATGAAATGGTATAGACAACCAACAACAATATGTCACAAAATGGAGGACAGAAATTTATCTAGATTGCAATAATTATAATTCCTCCAATAAAAGGAAGATAGTGTAAACTTTAAAGACCATCATATTATGCTGGCCCTGCTCTCTGGAGCTCCCTGCCCGTTCACATGCGCCTTGAACCATGTGTGATCAAATTTAAAAAGAAACTAAAAACACTACTGTTCAAACAAGCTTATTCAGAATAGATCATCCCCTTCACACCATCTCTTGCACCACCTCATAGTGATCTCACATTCCTTATATTAAGAAGCTAATTATATTGTTAACTTATGCTTGTTCTTGTTTAATCTATTTTTCCACACTGCCCTTGGTTAACCCCTCTCCCAGTTCACTTTCCCTGTTAACATGTATTTTCAAGCCTTTTGTTCGAATGTGAACCAGTATGATGTCCCCACTAATACCGGTATATAAAAGTTTCTAAATAAATAAATACATAAATAAATAAATATTAGCCTTCAATTTTGTTTACATTAACATTGTCTATATCATTTTAAATGAAAACATACCCCTAATATTCCAGCAATTCAAAACATAACTCAAAATCAACCATGAAGTACATATAGAAAAGAAAGATGAAGGTTCCTAAATGGCTTTTACAGACCCCAGACTTTGATTATTATTGAAAATCTGTGGGGAGATTTCAAGCATGCTGTGCATGAAAGGCGACCTAAGAATATTTCTGAACTAAATGAGTTCTGCAAGGAAAAGTAGGAAAAAATTCCAAAAACAAAAACAGAAGGACTCTTAGCTAGGGGCGGGTATTCGTTTGCAACAAAATAGGAAATATTGTCGCAACTTATCCGGCTAAGTAGTGCTGAATATTTGCCTCCTTTTGTTTAACTTTGTACCATGTAAAGGTTGTGTCAGCCTCTGTTCACTTGCAGGTTCATGTCATTGAAACATATAATTCGACCAGGGTGTCTAAACATTTGCACACAACTGTATGAACTTCGAACTCTGGATTTAATAGGGAGTAAGAATGATACTGCTACCATCTACTGAAAAGCCACAGAGATTAGTCAGTTATGGCCTGCAATGGAACTTTCATAGCAACTTTTTTGTGAGCAGCTTAGGGGTTACATCAGTGACGTTGAACAACCTTGGGGTTTCCCTTAGCCAGCTGTAGATTTTCAGCTAATGGCAAATTCTTGAATTAAGGACTTACTTGATTTGTCCATAATGATCTCCTCCAACTGCTAACATTAAAAATTATGTGTGTTCTTAGTAATAGGAAAAAGTTACAAGAAATGTAATAGAAATAGTAACAGAACAAGTGATCTAATATGAAGCATAGCACACAGTTCATATTGAGGGCACATGTTTTGTTTAACTTCTCCCTGAAGTGCTGACCTTAGCAAACCTATGAAAAAGTAGTGAAAGCAACAGAGAGACTGTGAGCCTTTAGATTCTGGCTTCAGATCAGAAGCAGTAAACATGAATGAGGTACACAATCATGGCATCCCTATGCTGCTTCCCTAAGCAGGTAATAGCGATATAGATTAAATAAGCAACAAGTTACAACACAGTTAGGCAACTGCAAAATAAAAACCAATATTGATGTTTGAAAGGAATTAGGTAGACCTAGTCAGTGAAGGATACAATCTCATTATTATCAAATCTACTGCAGGGCCAGTCATTGATCCAATCATTTGCTTGCCTACTTTACTACCATCTGTGTAATCCTTATGATCCAACAAAAGCTCCTCCTCTTCCATCTTCATGCAGATGCTTAATGTTCCTGGATGAGATTGCACAGGCAGACATACTCTGTAGCCTTTCAGAAAATAATAGAAAGTGGTTACCGGTTATCTATATAAATTGTATTAATTATTATTTTTACCACTAATTTCTATGACCTTTATATGGCTTATTATAGATACAACCTTGTTAATGGTGTTCGACCATAAAACAATGTTTACACTTGTCCTTTTTACATACATTTTTTTCCTTTCATTATCTATTTATTCAGCTGATCAAATGTCATAGTAGCATAATAACATAGTAGCTATCAGCAAAAAAAAAAAAGACAAATTGGCCTATTCAGTCTGTCCAATTGTTTAAGCCCACATTGCCAAGGATATATGGCAGCTGCCAACCATAGCACATTGTTGCACTCGGGGGTGGACATTTGTCCTGGAGCAGTGGAGAAAGGCTCCCTGGTAGGGACCAGGAAGCACCTGCCCCCAGAGGGCGGAGCACTAGAGGAGACAGAGGCTAGGAGGAGTTTCACCACTAGAAGCCCGCGGTCCCCCCGGGTGGAGCCCATAGGGACCCGGGCCACTTGGACTTAGGTGGGCCTTGCAGGGTCTGGAGAGGTAGTAGACAGGCGTGCCCACAGACAGCAAGGGAGCGCGGTCGGACTCGAGGCTGTAGACCTGATGGAGCAAGGAGGACCAGAACAGTGTAGGCGATGACAAGGCAAGGGACAGAACCAGAATCAGGAGGCATGGTCAATCAGGTAGAGGTCAGAATCCGAGGGTCAGTCCGAAGAGTAGACTAGTCAACAAAGCAGAGATCAGGTTATAGAGGTCAGACGAGGTCACAAGGCAGGCAGAGGTCTGCTGTTGGACGCCGAGGCCTGGAGGAGCTCAAGGCTGCCGCTGGGGAGGCCAATCCGGGATCTGCCAGAGAAGTGAGCAGGCCCGTGCTCGGGCCAGACATGGACAGGGCATGCAAAAATACCCCCCCCCCCCCCCTTCTAGGCCTCCCTCTACACGGACATGGCTTGTCAGGGTAAGTCCTATGGAAGGTCTTCAGGAGTTCCTTATCAAGGATGTTGTGAGAAGGTTCCCTTGAGTTCTCCTCGGCCTCATAACCCTCCCAGGCTAGGAGGTACTCCCATCTCCCTCGACACCGACGGACGTCGAGGACTTCTCTTACCTGAAGAGATGTGTCGGGTTCGGTACAGACATGTTGAGGAGAGGGCACTCTACGTGAGGGCCAGGAAAGGACCAAGGGCGTCAGCAAGGAACATGGAACGTGTTATGGATGCCCATGGTATGCGGCAGTTGGAGCTGATACGATAATGCTCCCACTCTTCGAATCACTTGAAATGGGCCAATGTATTTGGGAACCAAGCAATGCGAAGGAAGTCTCAATCATATGTGTTGGGCGCTCAGCCACACCTTCTGATCTGGATGGAAGAGTGGAGTGGGACGTCTATGGGCATCAGAACTATGCTTGGAACGTTCAGCAGCCTGGGTATGGAATTTGTTGACTTGGTTCCACACTTGACAATTGGTGTGGGCCATGGATTGCGCAGCTGGAGAAGGAATAGTCAGAGGAACTGGAAGTGGCAGCCAAGGTTGTTGTCTGAACACCACGGTGAATGAAGATATGTCGGTGACAGCAGCGACGTGGGTATTGTGCGACAGTTCAGCCCAGGGTAGTCGATCAGACCAGTTGTCCTGCTGATCATTAACATAGGAATGGAGGAATTTTTTTAAGGTTCGATTGGTCCTTTCAGCTTGACCATTGACCTGTGGATGGCAGGCTGACATGAAACTCAAGGCAATGTTAAACTTCTTCCATAGGGTGTGCCAGCACCTGGCGGCAAACTATGGTCCTCGGTCGGTTATAATTTCCTTTGGGAGTCCATGGAGATGGAAAATGTGCTTCTGAAACAACTTAGCTAATTCTGGGGCCAATGGAAGGCCTGGCAAGGGAATAAAGTGACCCATCTTTGAAAAACGATCAAAGATGATCCAGATTATGGTATTGTTCTGGGACGGGGGCAGGTCTGTAATAAAGTCCGTTGAAATACTGGACCATGGCTTGGTAGCTGCTGGAAATGGTTGGAGTAGGCCCCAAGGCCTATGTTGGGCACAGACGGGACATGAATCTACATAGTTACGAGAGTCTTGCACTATGTTAGGCCACCACTAATATCTTTGTAACATCTCTAGGGTCCTGGCATGACCCGGGTGTCCTGCCAGCTTGGAATCATGAGCCCATTTCAGAACTCGTTCATGTAATCTATGTGGAACGAGGGTTTTCCCAGTTGGAACTATAGTGGTCACAGCAAGGGATACACAGGCAGGGTCTATGATGTATCTAGGAACATCAGGGGCATCTTCAGGTTCAAAAGATCTGGATAGTGCATCAGCACAGATGTTCTTGGAAGCTGGGCGGTAACATAGAACAGAGTTGAACTGTTAAAAGAAGAGCACCCATCGGGCTTGTCGAGGGTTCAAGGGTTGAGCTTCTTTAAGGTGCTCAATAGGGATGTGAATCATTTTAGGACGATTAAAATTATCGTCCGATAATTTTAATATCGTCTTAAACCGTTATGGAACACAATACAATAGAGATTCTAACGATTTATCGTTATAAATCATTAGAATCGTGAGCCGGCACACTAAAACCCCCTAAAACCCACCCCCGACCCTTTAAATTAAATCCCCCACCCTCCCGAACCCCCCCCCCCCAATGACTTAAATAACCTGCGGGTCCAGCGGCGGTCCGGAACGGCAGCGGTCCGGAACGGGCTCCTGCTACTGAATCTTGTTGTCTTCAGCCGGCGCCATTTTCCAAAATGGCGCCGAAAAATGGCGGCGGCCATAGACGAACACGATTGGACGGCAGGAGGTCCTTCCGGATCCCCGCTGGACTTTTGGCAAGTCTTGTGGGGGTCAGGAGGCCCCCCCCCAAGCTGGCCAAAAGTTCCTGGAGGTCCAGCGGGGGTCAGGGAGCGATTTCCCGCCGCGAATCGTTTTCGTACGGAAAATGGCGCCGGCAGGAGATTGACTGCAGGAGGTCGTTCAGCGAGGGTTCCGGCGCCTCGCTGAACGACCTCCTGCAGTCGATCTCCTGCCGGCGCCATTTTCCGTACGAAAACGATTCGCGGCGGGAAATCGCTCCCTGACCCCCGCTGGACCTCCAGGAACTTTTGGCCAGCTTGGGGGGGGCCTCCTGACCCCCACAAGACTTGCCAAAAGTCCAGCGGGGGTCCGGAAGGACCTCCTGCCGTCCAATCGTGTTCGTCTATGGCCGCCGCCATTTTTCGGCGCCATTTTGGAAAATGGCGCCGGCTGAAGACAACAAGATTCAGTAGCAGGAGCCCGTTCCGGACCGCTGCCGTTCCGGACCGCCGCTGGACCCGCAGGTTATTTAAGTCATTTGGGGGGGGGGGGGTTCGGGAGGGTGGGGGATTTAATTTAAAGGGTCGGGGGTGGGTTTTAGGGGGTTTTAATGTGCCGGTTTTGCGATTTTACGTTTTTTTCGATTTTTCACAATTTTTCACGATTTTTCACGATATTTTACCCCCCCAAACGGCAACAATACGATTCCCTCCCCCTCCCAGCCGAAATCGATCGTTAAGACGATCGAGGACACGATTCACATCCCTAGTGCTCAAGATTCTTATGGTCGGTGAAAATGGTAAACTTGAGTTGCGCCCCTTCCAACCAGGGGTGCCACTCTTGGAGTGCCAACTTCATGGCAAGAAGTTCTCGGTCACCAACTGTGTAAAGTTGCTCTGTAGGTGAGAACTTGTGTGAGTAAAATGAGCAAGGTATCAATTTACCCTTGGGAGAAAACTGGCTTAAGTCGGCTCCTGCTCCAATCGCAGAGGAGTCAATTTTGATGATGAATGGGCATCTTGGGTCTGGATGCTGAAGACAAGAACCAGAACAGAATGCTTCTTTGAGTGTCTGAAAGGTAGCTTGTCCCTTGAGAGTCCACACATGGCGGTGAGAGGAGCAGCTAGGGTAGAATAATTAGCAATGAAGCTCTGGTAATAATTGGTAAAGCCAAGGAAATGTTGTAAGGCCCATATGCTTACTGGCTGGGGCCAGTCTCGTATCCCTTGGACTTTCTCTGGGTTCATGGAGAAATCTCGATCAGATATGATGTACCCTAGGAAGGCTAAGCAATTTCACTCAAAGAGGCACTTTTCTAACTTGGCATGAAGATGGTTTTCTCGTAGGCATTGGAGGACAATCCGAACATGATCTTGATAGGATTCAAGGTCTTTCGAAATGATCAGGATGTCATCAAGATATACATCTACAAAGGAGTACAAGAGGTCTTGGAGTATTTTGTTCATGAGACGTTGAAAGACCACTAGGGTGTTGCATAACCCAAAGGGCATCACAGTATATTGATAGTGACCATCCCTCGTGTTGAATGTGGTTTTCCAGATATCTTCAGGTCAGATGCATACCAGATTGTACGCACCCATCAGATCCAACTTGGTGAAGATCCGTGCCCCTTGAAGGTGGTCAAACAGTTCGCTGATAAGGGGCAGGCGGTATCTGTCTTTGCGGTTTATGGCGTTGAGCCCTCTGTAATCAATACAAGGGTGTAACCGGTCATCCTTTTTCTTAACGAAGAAGAATCCTGCCCCAGCAGGAGAATCATAGGGACAAATGAACCCTTTTTCTAGGTTCTCTTTGATATACTCAGGCATGGCTAGGGTTTCTAGGTGAGACAGTGGATAGGTTCTGCCCTTGGGAGTGTTGTGCCTGGCAGAACTTCTATGGGACTATTGAACTTGCATAACGGAGGCAAGGTATCCGCCTTCTGCTTCAAGAAGACATCTTTGAAGTCAACATACTGAGTAGGCAACCCAGAAAGAGTGGTAGACGTCAGAACAGGGACAACTGGAGATACTTG
Organism: Rhinatrema bivittatum; assembly: GCF_901001135.1. Classification (NCBI taxonomy): domain Eukaryota; kingdom Metazoa; phylum Chordata; class Amphibia; order Gymnophiona; family Rhinatrematidae; genus Rhinatrema; species Rhinatrema bivittatum. Next base: position 377,240,751 of record NC_042615.1, on the reverse strand, counting down.
ACATAGACATGTCTTTTGGCATTTGGAGCCCCACTGCAACAACAGCAGGGACTGCCAATCAAACTGGGGTTCGTGGGTCTGGAGCCAGGGCAGCCCCAGGATAACTGATGTGTAGAACATTTTAATACATAGAAATACATCTTATCCTCATGGAGAGTGCCCATGGTAAGATGGACAGCCATTTTTCGATGGGTGATGAGCCCTGGAAGAGGTTCTCCTTGAATGGAGGCGATGCGGAGACTCACATCTAGTGGCTGAAGAGGAATGTTCAGAAGCTTGATGATGTCATTCATGATGAAGCTGCCACTTGCTCCAGTATCGGCAAGAGCAGTGGTGGTGGTGAAGGAGTGGGCCTCAATGCCCAGAGAGACGGGAAGCAGGAGTTGGGGGACGGTGGCAGTAGCGCCTAAGCTCAGGACCGCCAACAGACTCAGGTGATGCAGTTTTACGGACGAACTGGACAGAACTGCCGAGTATGTCTGGAAGTGCCACAGTAAAGGCAAAGACCCTACTTCCTCCGACGGAGATATTCGGTCGGAGACAGTCGTCCACAGTTCACCTCCATAGGTTCCACCATGGAAGAGGGCGGTGGTGCTGGAGTTTTGGCTGAAGGGCTTGGGACACGCGTGGGACTTGGTGTAGTAGAGCAGGAGGCCTTTACTTCTAGGCGCCTTTGCAGAGACGATGCTCAATCTTCCCGGGGAGGGAAATCAGGTCCTCTAGAGATGTGGGAGTCTCACGGATTGAGAATTCATCTTTGAGAGTGCTGGAGAGTCCATCAAGGAAGATGGCTTGCAGACAATCTTCTTGCCACCCAAGTTCCATAGCCAGGGTCCTGAAATCCACCGTATACTCAGAAAGGCTTCATGTCCCTTGATGGAGGTGAAGTAGACTATGGCTGGCTACAACCTGGTGGCCTGGGTCTCCAAAGGTCTGCTTGAAGAGAGCAACAAACTCGGATAACTTGGAAAGTATGGGATCAGAGCATTCCCACAAGGGAGAGGCGCAAGCAAGAGCCTTCCTTTCCAGGCGGGAAAGGATGAAGGTCACTTTAGTGGTTTCCTTCATGAACAAGGAGGGTTGCAGTGCAAATTGAATGAATCACTGATTGAAGAAGCCATGACAGGAGCGTGGGTCTCCATTGTATCGAGGAGGTGCATGCCAACGATGCTTTGGGTAGCATCGAGGCCGATAGGCCCACGGGATTGGCGAGAGCTATATCTTGCAGCTGGGAATGAAGCTCTTCCACTGAAGAGGCTAGCACTTCCAAACCTTGGTGATGTTCTTTGACTGTGGCGGCCAAACCCGGTAGGGTCCTGGAGGCGGGAGACTCCGCCGAGTCCATGGCCTTGGCAACCTGTTGTCCTCGGGGGTGGACCCTAGTCCTGAAGCAGTAGAGAATGGCTCCCTAGTAGGGACCAGGAATCACCTGCCCCCAGGGGGTGGAGCAATGGAGGGGACAGATGGTAGGAGGAGCTTAATCACTGGAAGCCCGTAGGGACCCGGGCCGCTTGGACTTAGGTGGGCCTCACAGGTTCTCCTGGAGAGGTCGTAGACAGACATGCCCACAGACAGCAAGGGAGCACGGTCGGACTCGAGACTGTAGATCTGATGGAGCAAGGAGGACCAGAACAGCATAGGCGATGACAAGGCAAGGGACAGAGCCAGAATCAGGAGGTGTGGTCAATCAGGCAGAGATCAGAATCCGAGAGTCGGTCCGAAGAGTAGTCAACAAGGCAGAGGTCAGGTTCCGGAGGTCAGATGAGGTCACAAGGCAGGCAGAGGTCAGGAGGCAGGCAGCAGGCAGAGTGGTCAAGGAACAGGCCAAGGTCAGTACCAGAGAGACAGTCCGAGGGTACTACCTGGAATCGGATGGACAGACGCAGGAACAGAAGGATGCTGGAACAGAAGGATGCTGGAACAGTAGGATGGAGGAACAAGGCTGGAACGAGACTGGAACAGGACTGGAACAGGAATGGAACAAGACTGGAACAAGACTGGAACAAGGCTTAGAATGCAGTGACAATCTAGAATACAATACAATGCTGACCCGATTACCAAGGCAAGGAAATGCAGGCAGCAACTTCCTTAAATAGTTCCTTCAATCAGGGCTCGCCGCAGAGCTAGGACCCATCCCTGGCCCTACAAGAGGCCGGGCGGTCTGTGCGTGCACACATAGGGGCATGGCCAACACCATGGGAGACACCGAACTCCGGCGTGTGGCCTGGTGCACAGTGGAAGGCCCGGCGACCACCGCCGCTGGACGACGAGGCCTGGAGGAGCTCGCGGCTGCCGCTGGGGAGGCCAATCCGGGACCTGCAGAGGAACCAGAGATGTGAGTAGGCCTGTGCACGTGCCGGTCGTGGACAGGGTGCGTAACATACATGCCCATTAGTAGGATATTACTCCTTATTCAAGACAGTATTTATCATCTTCTTCATTTATATGATAGCTTCTTGGGTAGATGAGCATTGAAGATTATCTACTTAGTTCACATTCAACCAGCTACCTTTTAATGTCTGATGAAAAAAATGTTAATCTAAATAACTACCAATACTAATATGGCTGTTTCCCAAACATGTGCTCTTCAAGGTGCTTTTGGCCTGTCCGCCACCATCAATCCACCTGATCAACTCAGTTTATACAAGGATCGCGTAGCCTGCCAGACAAAATCAGCCACACAACTATTTATATTTCTGCTAGAACTATTATTATTACTGTAATTGTAGCCTGCTAGACCAACCTGGCTGCTAGTTAATTCTATTATGAGCTTCAAGGTTTGCTGACATTTTTCATTAGGACTTCTAACATTTCATACTACCCATTTTATTAAACATTGTAGCGGCCCCTACACCCATGGTTGATTTGGTTTAGGAGGGCACTTTAAACACATGCTGTTAGGTCATACTTCTACTAACTTTCAGGCTGATGCAATATAATGCTCTCGTTGAGTGCACTGCTTGACACGCATCCAAAACCTGTTATGCAATAAGGAGATTATCATGTCCAAAACACGCATCTTAGTCAGCATAAAGCTAATAGCGCTCATGACATGTAAATTCATGTTGATGAGGCTATTGGCTATTAATCTCTGATGCAAAAAATAAAAATGTGCACTCTCGAAAATTAACGCCTGCCCTGGAGCACACGTTAATTCTTGAGGAGCCCCTAAAGTTAACAGAAAAGCAGAAAATACTGCTTTTCTGTTCCTTTTTTTCTGAAGATATTAAGTCAGAGGAACAGAAAAAAGGAGTAAAGAAAAATAACTTTTTAAAAAAAGTTGCTAGTGGTTAGGCTAGGAAAACAGATGCCCAATTAATGAGCATTGGTTTTCCTAGCCCGCAATGACAGCCACCTCTCCTGGGTTCCCGCAGCTGAGTAGGCCCTAAAGACGCACAATTTCCCCTAGTGCCTCCTTTTTTACCGCGGCAGTCTATTTAAATATTACATTAGGTGCCTGGAGAAGTGCATCAGTGAGTATTAGGATAGCATTTTCCTCGCACTAATATTGTGTCAGCTTATTTATTTCATTATTTTGAAAATAAGGATCCCCTGTGCATATCCTGTGCCTTCTTGAAATCTGCTATTATTTTGGCCTCCACCATACACTCTAGGAGGGCATCCAATGGATTTACCACTCTTTCTGCAAAAAAATATTTCCTGGGTATGCTCAAAAAAATTATAGTTTGAGATTTTAAAAGAATCCCCTGTTGAATTTCCTAATATATTAAAGATGTATCTCCTACAGAGGGGGATGGAGGGCAATGTTTATAATCCCTCAGCTGTTGCAAATTCTTCAGCTGAATACAATCATTTGTTAGATTATTTTGGATTTTTGGAGAGAGAGTATCCCAGTCCTATTTTTTAAGTCACCAAATGTTTTCTTTAGGATTCAAGAGAAGTTTTTATGGGGAAGAGACTGGGTATTTTTCCTGATGTTTACTAAATCTAATTAAGCTTAAACATTAACAATTCCTTCAAAAAAAAAGATGAAAATTCTTAGCCTTGTGTGCTGCTTTCCAACTTAGATTTCTTTGTAAATGTCATATAAAATTGGCTGGTTCTAAATTTATTTTCTTTGATCTTGTGCAGCTTGAAGTACTTCCGCAGGACAAAGAAAAGATTCCATAGGGTTGGTTTACATTGGTTTAATTGATTTTGGGGGAAGTTTCCTTTGTTTGCTTTATTGATATATTAAATTGTTCTCCCAGTTGTGGTTTATACGCAGATCATTACAGCTATATTTGTTGTGATTTGTTTTTGTTAATTAGACTTGCTGCAATGATTCTGTTTAGTTTCTGTTCAAGTGTTTCATGAAATATTTGTCTTTTGGAAATTAATAAAAGTAATAAAAAAATGTCCTGATGTAGATCCAGAGTCTATCCACTCAAAGCCTCATATCATGATTCTTTTTTTTTTGAAATTTAACTTTTCATTTATTGAACCAGTCAGCAAGTGAATAACACATGATACAAAGAACCAAATAAAATACAAAAGCATAAAAATCCTTTCGGTTACAAAGTTCAATAATTCTTTTCAAAACGTAATTAACCCCCCCCCCCCCCTCCCTCCCTATGGCAGAATCACACAATCTGCCCACCGGCAGAGTAACGGAACAGTACCAGAAGCAACTGAAGGCAAAGTTCACAAATTATAAATTATAAAGCAACTCCCCAATCTTGGGTTGGCAGGATGTCCCAGGGTCACAAGGCCGTCTGTAGCGGTCAACAGTAACTTTGTAAAGCAAAAAGCAAACTAGCAAACTGATGGAATGCAGTTGGTGCCAAAAAGGTGAAAGCTGAAGGTCCCAGCTAGGTGAACATGGTGAAAAAGATTACAGTGTAGAGATATAGTTCGTGTAGGGCCTCCATAATTTGTGGAAAGACGCATGCCGATGGTGCTTGTCAGCCGTGAGTGATGCCAAGTAAAAGTATGAATGTAATTTCACCAAAACTTCGGATATGGTTGGTAGACTAGGAGAACGCCAGTGACGGGCTATGAGGCTACGAGCTGCAATAAACTCTTGCGTACACAATTTCTGCTGATATTTATCCAAGGTCTCTGGAAAAACATGTAATAACGCTATCTCCATGAGAGGGGTAAAAGCAATCCCAAACATATCGCTAATGGTTTGAAAAATCCCCTCCCAATATCATGATTCTTTATTCTAGAACTTCTTTTTCACTGAAAAAAAAAAAAAAGTTCATATGCTGCTCATTTTCAATATTCATTATATTCAGAAAATACTCACTATTTTAATATTGCTATCATATCTTTCCTTTCTCTCCTCTAGGATGCATATATTTAGATCCTGCAGTCTCACCTCTTGAGACTTTTGGTTCAGACTTTTGGCACGATTTTGTTAGGGCTTATAAATTGCATCCACTCTGTCTACATGACGCTTTCCATCCGGTACAGATAATAGCACAAAATAATGCTTGTTGATAATACTCCTTCATAAATGGAGATATTCAAATTCTCTGACTCAGCTATTTCTAAATTACCTGCTGTAATGAAGTCTACTTCCTCCCACAATAGAGAGAAATTTTGAATAGTCCACATTATTTGCAATGTACATAGGTCATTTTAGCACTCAAATCAGTGCAGTCATTTCTTTTAAGAGAAATATCACACATTTGCTTTTCCTTTGAAAATTAGCAACTGCAAAGTACAGGCACTAAAAGCATTCTCATACTTTGCAACTGCTATGTGTTCAGGCAGTGGGAGGGGTTTAAAAGAGCATGGCACTTTTAAAATAACAAAGGAATGCGATGTTTTAGTGCGGTTAAAAGTACACATGCTGTGAACCCCAAACAGACATAGGCCTGGATTCATCAATCTTCGCAGAATGATGAATCCTGTGAAAACGGGGGGTGAAGAGGGGGGCGGGCATGTGAAAGCCTACAGCCTTCGCACCATGGTGGTGTGCCGGCTGCTGGCTTTCGCACCAAATAGCACCACCATGAAGGTAGCACTATTTGATGCGCTTCTGCCGATGATGTTAGTAACATTATTGCCGGCAGCGAAGCCACCGCTGACTCCGCCCCCCTCTCCGACTCCTCCCCTCCCCCACTCCCCCTAATTTGCATTATATAACATGCGAAAAGGCCCTTTTTGCATGTGATATGGCCTTATTGCGTGCATTAGGGTCCTAACGCACGCGATAAAACTTTAGAAAATAACCCCCATATTTACTCTGGGCAGGGCAATTTTCGGATAAGTCAGTTTAAACAATTAATTCCATATTTAACTGCAAAAATGAGCATTATTTTCATCCTTGATATCAGAAGACATGAAAACAACATGGTTGAAGACTCAAAAAAAAAAAATGAAGGAGCATGATCATTCATAACAGCCCCTTTGCACTTAGGTAGAAAAAAATCCCCATTTGTCCAACTTTATATTAAGTATCTACATGTTACTTTCACTGTCAACCAACTATTTGAGAAATATTTAAGGATGCTAACAATGTTTTCAGTAACAGTCAGAAAAGCCTGTAGCCTATTAGTACAGAAAAGCTTGTGCTCTTTAAAGTCAACTATTCTATTATGGATAGTGTGGAACAGCTTAAAAAGCTGAATCAGATTCAGCTACTTCAACTACTACTACTGTGTATCATTTCTAAAGTATTACTAGATATATGCAGCACTATACAGATTAGGAATGTGCATCGTTTTTATGATGAATTAAAATATTGTATGATATTTCATAACTCGGCATGTATCGGGGGTCCCCGAAAATGATAGGAAAACCCCACAAAATTTTGTGTGGTTTTCTTATCATTTTTTGGGGGGAGAAAGGACAGACAGAAAAAAAACCCCGCCAAATCCATCCCAACCCTTCAGATCTAATTATTTACAATCCCCCACCCTCCAAACCCCCCTAAAACATGCCTAAAGTCCCTGGTGGTTCAGTGAGGGTCCCGGGAATGATGTCCCCCATCGGGCTGTCGGCTGCCACAAATCGAAATGATGCCGATGGCCCTTTGCCCTTACCATGTGATAGGGGCTATCGGTGCCATTGGCTGGCCCCTGTCTCATGGTAGGAGCAATGGATGGCCCGCACCATCCACAAGTATGGAGACCTGTTGCCAAGGCAAGGAAACACTGGCTGGGCTTGGTTTTATATACCGGGACCCAGAGATGTTATCATCCAGGGCCGCAGGATAGTTTCCCGCCGTGGCCACTTTAAAGGTAGCCAGGTTGCACATGTGCACATGACTAGGAAGAGGCATGGTGCGAGATGGTGGCTTCTCCCCGTGGACCACATGGGGAAGCCGGCCATGGAGCTGGGTCATCGGTGGAGGAGCTGGGAGCAACAGGATGATCCCGAGCCTAGAGGCAGTTGCCCACAGCCGCAAGAGAGGTGGAACCAAGTGCTGGAGCAGGCAAATGGGGGTAAGTGAGCCCAACCATGGGTATGCTGCAGCACATGCAACAGTACTCCCCCCTTTATGCCCTCTTCTTGGAGGTCTGGGCTTGCCTGGATGGACACGATGAAAGTGGAGGAGAAGCCCTTTATCCAGAATGATGTGCACAGGCTTCCAAGAATTCTCTTCTGGGCCATACCCCTCCCAAGAAAAAAGGTACTCCCACTGACGGCCCCTTCGATGGACATTGAGAACCTCTTGAACTTTTAAAGTGGTATCGGATTCTGCAACCATATGAGATGGCTCGGGTGTCTTACAAGAAGGCCATGTAAGGAACACAGGCTTTAATAAGGACACGTGGAAGGTATTATGTATACCAAGGGTTGGTGGTAAATGGCTGATAAGTTACGGCTGATAAGTAACTGGTCCAATACGACGGGTAACTGGAAAAGGTCTGATGTATCTTGGAGAAAATCTCTGCGAAGGCACTTTAAGACGAACGTATCATGTACTCAGCCAGACTTTCTGGCCAGATTGGAATTCTGGAGCAGGACATTGATGGGCGTCTGTAAACTTCTTGGCTTGAGCCACTGCCTGACGCAAATGCTGATTGCTTTGAACTCAAAGTGTCTTGAAGGTGTCGGCGGTGGCTTGAGCGGCTGGCGAGAGCACAGTCATTGGGATAGATAGCGGAAGCCAGGGCTGCCTGCCACAGACGATGGTAAACGGAGATACTCCAGTAGCAGCGGCAATGTGGGAGTTGTGGGAAAACTCCACCCATGGAAGTAATTCCACCTAATTATCCTGCTGGTCATTGATATAGGCGCACAGGAACCCTTTTAGGGAGCAATTCATCCACTTGGCTTGACCATTGGCCTGTGGGTGATAGGCAGTAGTGAGGCTGATGTTGATGCTGAATTTACTGCAGGGAGCGCGCAAATAGCGAGCAACGATCTGGGGACCTCTATCCGAGGTTATGTCCTTGGGTAGGCCATGCAGGCGGAACACGTAGAGGAAGAAGAGGTGTGCCAATTCTAGAGTTGAAGGAAGGGCAGGCAGTGGAATAAAATGGGCCATTTAGGAGAACCTATCAATAATAACCAAAATGACTGTGTTCCCTTTAGATGGAGATAAATCCACGACGAAGTCTGTGGAGAGATGCGTCCACGGCTCTTTCGGAGCAGGAAGTGGTTGGAGAAGGCCCCAAGGTCGGCCCACTGGTAGTTTCTGCTGGGCCCACATATTGCAGGAATCCACATAGGCTCGGGTATCGGCGGCCATAGTAGGCCACCAATAGAACCTCTGGAGGAGACAAAGTGTCCGTACATGTCCCGAGTGACCAGCGAACTTCGAATCATGTGCCCAATGAAGGACTCTCTCATGAAGCTGGAGAGGAACTACACTTTTCCCGGCTAGGACAGGAAAGGTAGCTGGTAAACAGATATATGCATAATCAATAATGTGACTGGGTTCTTCAGGGGCATCTCCAGGTTCAAAGGAACAAGACAGAGCATCCGCCCGAAGATTCTCCTCTGCAGGGCAATATCGGAGTTCAAAATTAAACCTGGAGAAGAATATCGCCCAGCGGTCCTGGTGAGCATTAAGCTGCTGGGCATGGCTCAGGTGTTCAGGGTTTTTATGGTCTGTAAAAAGTGTGAACTTATGTTGGGCACCCTCTAACCAAGGGCACCATTCTTCCAGAGCAAGCTTGACCACAAGTAGCTCCTTGTCACCAATACTATAATTCTGCTCTGTGGGGGAGAACTTGCGGGAGAAAAAGGAACAAGGGGTTAAAGTTCCCTGTGGTGAGTGCTGGTTAAGAACTGCCCCAGCCCTTATAGCGGAGGCATCCACTTCAACGATTAAGGGGTGATTCGGGTCCGGATGTCATAAGCAGGGACCAGCAAGGAAGGCCACTTTGAGTTGTTGGAAGGTGGCGAGGGCCTCAGGCGACCAGTTCCGGGTGTCATTGCCTTTATGGGTTATGGCTGTAAGGGGTGCTGCCAGCATAGTGTAATTAATGATGAAATGGCACTAATAATTTGTAAATCCTAAAAATTTCTGGAGTGCCCGAAGGCCACTGGCTGGGGAGATTCTTGTATATGCTTGAGCTTACTGGGATCCATGGAGAATCCTCACTGGGAAATGATATACCCTAAAAATGGTAAACTGGATTGCTCAAAGAGACACTTGTCCAATTTGGTTCTCAAGAAGAAGTTGGAGGACCGTGCGAACATCAGCACGGTGGGAAGATATGTCCTTGGAGAAAATAAGGATGTCATCTAGGTACGCAACAAATTTGACGTACAGGAGGTCCTGGAATATTTCATTGATCATTTTCTGAAATACAGCAGGGGTGTTACAAAGGACAAAGGGCATTACCAGGTATCTGTAATGTCCATCCCTGGTATTAAAAGCCATTTTCCAGATGTCTTCAGGGCATATACGTACCAGGTTAAAGGCCCCTCGTAGGTTTAGCTTCGTAAAAATGAACACCCCTTGCAGGCGGTCGAATAGCTCAGTGATCAAGGGTAATGGGTATTTATAATTGTGGGCTATCATGTTCATACCTCAATAATCAATGTGCAGCCTTAAGTACCCATACTTTTTCGTAACAAAGAAAAAGCCCATACTGGTGGGGGAAGTTGAGGGTCGGATTAATCCTGTAGCCATATTTTCTAGCCATATATTCTGTCATGCCATGGGTCTCAGGCTGCAATAAGGGATAGGTCTGGCCTTGAGGAGGTGTAGTTCCAGGTAGAAGTTTGATAGGACAGTCAAACTTATGAAGAGGCAGTAGGATGTCAGCCTTTTGCTTCGAGTAGACATCTTCAAAGTCCGCATATGGAACGTGAATGCCAGGAGTAGTGATTGCCAGAGGAACTGCAGGAGGTGGTGTCACCTTTTTCAAACAGGTCTGATGACAGGTCAGTGAGCTGAAGAGTATGCCAATCAAACTGGGGGGAGTGATGCTGAAGCCAAGGTTATCCCAGGACCACCGGATGGATTGTTTTTTCTAAGATGAGGAGTTCCACCACTTCTTCATGGAGGGTGCCGTGAGAAGATGAACCGGCACTGTCAGCAAGGAGATTTGGCCGGGCAATGGCTCACCGTAGATGGAGGCAATGAAGAGAGAAGTTTCCAAGGAACGGGTAGATATACCCAGGAGTTGTACTAGGTCCTTGAGAATGAAGTTCCCTCCTGCTCCAGAATTTATCAGAGCAAGGACAGGGAAGGAATGGGAGTCCCAGGTTAACATAACTGGTAAAGACAGTTGAGGGGCCAGTGAAGTAGCGAACTTAGGCCCGGAAGTTTCTTGGATGGACTGGATAAGTCTGGAGATGGTGACCGGGAACATAATAAAGGCATAGGCCCGACTGCCTCCGCCAGAGGCGCTCCTCCAGGGACAAGCACCCGTGACCCAACTGCATGGGCTCTTCCACTTTAGAGACAGATGGAGCTCCACAGGGGGCAGAGCCCATGGTAGGTGGTGAGCGGGAACGAACCACAGTGGGTCGTCTGGGCATCTGAGCCTCGCGGTAGTGCTCTTGGAGGCGATGGTCGATGCGGCCTGCCAAGTCAATGAGATCCTCAAGGGAGGACGGTAGCTTGTGGGCTGCTAGCTCATCTTTGAGCAGGAAGGATAGCCCATCCAGATAGATAGCTCTAAGGCAGTCTTCTTGCCAGGAAAATTCTGTAGCAAGAGTGCAGAATTCAATGGTGTAGTCGTACAGAGCCCATTGACCTTGCCGTAGGTGAAGAAGGTTGGTGTTTGCCACAGCCTGCCGTCCTGGATCATCAAAAGTCTGACAGAAGACAGCCACAGTGGCAGGCAAGGAAGAGTGGCAAGGCAAGCATGGGTCAATACCAGAAGTCAGCAGGAGAATGATCAGGCAAGGCAAAGGTCAAATCAGTAGACGGGCGGAAACGTAGTCAGGCAAAGCAGAGGTCAATTCTAAGAGACAAGCAGAAGCACAGTCAGATGAAGCAGTGGTCAGTTCCAGGAGACAAGCAGCAGCATAGTCAGATGAAGCAGTGGTCAGTTCCAGGAGACAAGCAGAAGCGTAGTCAGATGAAGCAGTGGTCAGTTCCGGGAGATAAGCAGTAGCGTAGTCAGACGAAGCAGTGGTCAGTTCCAGACGACAAGCTGAAGCATAGTCAGATGAAGCAGTAGTCAAAGCCAGGAAGTTAATCAGTAGGAACAAGCAAAGTAGACACGGAACACAGGAACAGGAACAGGTACCAGGAACATGAACAAAAATGAGTCAGGAACCAGGAACATGAAGGAATAACAGGAACCTAGAAGATGAAGGAATAACAGGAATAACAGGAACCTAGATGATGTGGTAGGCCTGATTGACAAACTGAAGAGTAGTAAATCACCTGGACCGGATGGTATACACCCCAGAGTTCTGAAGGAACTAAAAAATGAAATTTCAGACCTATTAGTAAAAATTTGTAACTTATCATTAAAATCATCCATTGTACCTGAAGACTGGAGGATAGCAAATGTAACCCCAATATTTAAAAAGGGCTCCAGGGGCGATCCGGGAAACTACAGACCGGTTAGCCTGACTTCAGTGCCAGGAAAAATAGTGGAAAGTGTTCTAAACATCAAAATCACAGAACATATAGAAAGACATGGTTTAATGGAACAAAGTCAGCATGGCTTTACCCAGGGCAAGTCTTGCCTCACAAATCTGCTTCACTTTTTTGAAGGAGTTAATAAACATGTGGATAAAGGTGAACCGGTAGATATAGTATACTTGGATTTTCAGAAGGCGTTTGACAAAGTTCCTCATGAGAGGCTTCTGGGAAAAGTAAAAAGTCATGGGATAGGTGGCAATGTCCTTTCGTGGATTGCAAACTGGCTAAAAGTCAGGAAACAGAGAGTAGGATTAAATTGGCAATTTTCTCAGTGGAAGGGAGTGGACAGTGGAGTGCCTCAGGGATCTGTATTGGGACCCTTACTGTTCAATATATTTATAAATGATCTGGAAAGAAATACGACGAGTGAGATAATCAAATTTGCAGATGACACAATTTTGTTCAGAGTAGTTAAATCACAAGCAGATTGTGATAAATTGCAGGAAGACCTTGTGAGACTGGAAAATTGGGCATCCAAATGGCAGATGAAATTTAATGTGGATAAGTGCAAGGTGATGCATATAGGGAAAAATAACCCATGCTATAATTACACGATGTTGGGTTCCATATTAGGTGCTACAACCCAAGAAAGAGATCTAGGTGTCATAGTGGATAACACATTGAAATCGTCGGTTCAGTGTGCTGCGGCAGTCAAAAAAGCAAACAGAATGTTGGGAATTATTAGAAAAGGAATGATGAATAAAAACGGAAAATGTCATAATGCCTCTGTATCGCTCCATGGTGAGACCGCACCTTGAATACTGTGTACAATTCTGGTCGCCGCATCTCAAAAAAGATATAATTGCGATGGAGAAGGTACAGAGAAGGACTACCAAAATGATAAGGGGAATGGAACAACTCCCCTATGAGGAAAGACTAAAGAGGTTAGGACTTTTCAGCTTGGAGAAGAGATGACTGAGGGGGGATATGATAGAGGTGTTTAAAATCATGAGAGGTCTAGAACGGGTAGATGTGAATCGGTTATTTACTAGGGGTGTGCATTCGGATTGACCGCATTAGTAAAACGCAACTCATATTTTTTTTTTACTTAAAAAATTGATTCGACATAAACGATCGGATTTCCCACATATCGAACATAGATATGTTCGATATGTGGGAAATCGCGATTGTTGAGCCAAAATAAAAATATAAAACCCCCTCACCCTCCTTAATCCCCCCCCCCCGACTTACCACAACTCCCTGGTGATGGAGCGAGGAGTGAGGACGCCATTTCTGCAATCCTTGGCGAGAAGCATGTGACGTCGGCGGGCACGTCGAGTGACGCCGGCGTCACGTGATTCCCGGCTCGTTCGCGCCGGACGGCTCGTTCAGCCCAAAAAAGAACTTTTGGCCAGCTTGGGGGGGCCTCCTGACCCCCCCAAGCTGGCCAAAAGTTCTTTTTGGGCCGAACGAGCCGTCCGGCGCGAACTCGCCGGGAATCACGTGGCGCCGCGTCACTCAGACGCGACGTCACGTGATTCCCGGCAAGTTCGCGGTGGTTCATGCAGTTAGTATAGCTGTGTTTAAAAAAGGATTGGATAAGTTCTTGGAGGAGAAGTCAATTACCTGCTATTAAGTTCACTTAGAGAATAGCCACTGCCATTAGCAATGGTTACATGGAATAGACTTAGTTTTTGGGTACTTGCCAGGTTCTTATGGCCTGGATTGGCCACTGTTGGAAACAGGATGCTGGGCTTGATGGACCCTTGGTCTGACCCAGTATGGCATTTTCTTATGTTCTTATGTTCTTAAGGACATGACCAGCGTGGGGACCTGTTGCCAAGCCAAGGAAGAACTAGCTGGGCCCGGCCTTATATTCCGGTACCCAGTGATGTCATCATCCGGGGCAGCAGGTAAGCTTCCCACCATGGCCCCTTTAAAAGAACAGCTGATGCGAGTGCGCCTAGGGAGGGGTGTGGCATGAGATGGTGGTGTCTCCCTGCAGACTGCGCAGGGAGGCTCGCCATGGAGCAGAGACATCCACCATGGAGCTGGGAGCAAAAGGAAAGGCCAGGTGTTGGAGGCGGCGGCCACCGGCTGCAATAGCAGCAGAACCAGACGCTGGCACAGGCAACCGAGGGTAAGAGTACCTGGCTGCAGGCCTGCCATGGCCGGAACAGGCAACAAAACCTCCTCCCTTACGCCCACCTCTTGGAGGTCTGGGTTTGCCCAGATGGGCATGATGAAATTGCAGAAGGAGGCTTTTGTCCAAGATGTTATGCGCTGGCTCCCAAGAGTTTTCTTCTTGGCCATAACCCTCCCTTGAAAGGAGGTACTCCCACTGACAGCCCCTACGGCGGATGCCAAGGACTTCTCAGACCTTATATGTAGTATCAGACTCAGCCACCAGATGAGATGGTTCAGGTGCCTTACAGGAAGGCCATGAGAGAATCAACGGTTTCAACAAGGACACATGGAATGAGTTATGGATGACATGTTTTTTTTTTTATCTCAATTGAGATATCACACCGGTTTACATTCAGGTACTGTAGGTATTTCCCTATCCCCAGAGGGCTTACAATCTAAGTTTTTGTACCTGAGGCAATGGAGGGGGTAAAGTGACTTGCCCATGGTCACAAGGAGCGACAGCAGGACTCGAACCCTGGTCTCCTGGTTCATAGTCCACTGCTCTAACCACTAGGCTATTCCTCCTCCCCTGGTGGCAATCAGAGCTGAATACTGGCAGCCGACGGCCTAAGTGCAGGAGATCACTCCGGGAGGTCAGGAGTCCCCTCCAAGACTTGCCAAAATTCCCTGGTGGTCCAGCGGGGGTCCCTGAGCGATCTGCACTAGGGCAGTTGGCTGCCGATAGCCTTTGCCCTTACTATGTCACAGGGGGTGCCATTTTGATTCATAGCAGGCCTGACAACCCAATGGCCTGGAGGGAGTGATCGCTCGCGGGACTGTGATGGACGCCAGGGCTTTTAGTAAGTCTTGGGGAGGGATCGGGATGGTGGTGGTGGTGGTGGTGGTGGGGGGGTGTTGTAATATAGTAAATGTGAAGGGTTGGGGTGTTTTTTTTTTCGATTCTGATTTTTTTTTATTTAATTCGTTTTTCCGGTTTCGGGTTCGGGTTCCAGCTTCGTTTTTGCCAAAAAAACAATCCGTGGGAAAATGAGTTTTCCCACGAAGCACCTGAACTGAAACCCGACCTGATTCAGAAAAACGAAGCTCATCTCTAATATTATACTCCTTGTCTGAGCCAGGGTTGTTGCAAGGGTTGTAGGCACCCTAGGCGACTGATGCTTTGTGCCCGTCTCCCTCGTTCATGCTGTGCCATGCCCCCTCCCCCCATTCACGCTGCCCCTGCTGGTCTCAGGCCCAACTCCTCCTTCCTCGCTCGTGCCGTCCACTGTATACTTCTCAAGGCCGCGAGCAGCGCGCACTGCTCATGGCCAGACAAATCTCTACTCCTCTTTGCCGCGAGCAGCTCAGATCGTGAAACACCTGGCTGTTCTTCGCTGCTCCCTAAGGTTCGGCACCATAGGCAACCTCCTAATTTCACCTAATGGACACGCCAGCCCTGGTCTGAGCTAAGTGTTTTCCTGTTAACAAAGTCCTCGAATGGTTGTTTGTTATATTCATGCATTATTTAGTTGTCCACAGTTGGCCTTTGCAGAGAATACTGGTGGGCTGATGTCAGCACGAGGTTATATATACCGTTATGTCAGATTTGCTCTGTCTCCATCTGCTGTTAGAGGTGCATAACCCACTAGCGTGGATTAACCTCTCTTCATTAAAGAAAGGAAAATTATCAGGTAAGTAGTAATTATTCCTTACTTAGCTGTATAACCTATGAATAGCTACCCCAACATTTCTGCATGGGGCTACCTGCATGGAATAGCTGTTGCATGTGCCAGCTGCGACAGGCCCACAGTCGAGCCCACTTACCCCTGTTTGCCTGCTCCAGCACCTGGTTCCACCTCTCTTGTGGAAGTGGGCAGCCACCTCTGGGCTCGGGCTGCTCCCATTGCTCCCAGCTCCTCCACAGATGTCCCAGCTCTGCAGAAGGTCTCCCCACCAGCCGACCCCAGTATCCATGTGCTCAACCTGCAGGGAATGAGGGCTGGTATTGGTGAAGCTCCATCCAGCCTCCGTCAATCATCCAGCTCCACCTACTGATGGTGGGGACCCATAGGGCTTGCCCTACGGGCAGCATCAACACCACCTCTTCCATCGAGCATCTCCACGCCCAGCTTGATGCCCAATCATGTCACTCGGTTCTGGTACCAGCTCCAGCTAGCCAACAGCCGTCTCCCTCAACTTCCAGGGCTTTGTTGGCCTACCAGCTCTACCTTGTTTCAACGGGGAATCCAAGCTCTGCAGAGGGATCATCAACCAATGCTACATGCAATTTGCTCTGCAGCCATACATCTTCCAAGATGAACTTACGCCCCCGGACCCGCCCCCTGACCCCGGACACGCCCCCTCCCGCCCCTTGTATGAAGCCCCGGGACTTACACGTGACATGCAAAATAAGCGCGCCAGTGCGCGAGTGCCCTGCGCGCGTAAATCCGGCCGGATTTACACGTGCAGGGCTTTTAAAATCCGGCCCCAAGTGCGCTTCATTCCCATTTCTAAGCTGCCTTTAGCTCCTTAACTGGCCATCATCTTCATTAGGGAGGAGATCCAGTTACATAGAATCCCAACCACTATCATATTAGATCAATGTTCCCAATTCATTGCCAGATTCTGGAGTGTCTTTTGTAAAGATCTGGGTACCAATTTGCAATTTTGATCAGGATACTAGGGATGTGCAAAGCCCAAAACGTTTGGTTTGGGCTTCGTTTTTGGCTCGCTGCGGGAAATATCGTATTTCCCGCAGTTCGGGCCTTTCAAATTTTGGGAAAAATTTGTTTGGGTTTCGGGCTCCCCAAATCAAGACAAATTAGGCAATTTTGTTGAAATTGCCTAATTCATCATGAATGAATGCACATCCCTACAGGATACCACCCCCAGATGAAAGTCTTTATAGAGAGGACCAACAAAGATCTTGAGCAGTTCCTTGGATGTTCCTTGGATGTTTCATCTCTGCTCATCAAAATGATGAGCCAGATTGCTCCCTTGGGCTGAGTTTACACATCAATGGGAGTTTCTCCATTCTTCACAATTTATGGTCAACACCCTGTTTTTTTTTTTTAACTCCTGCTGCTCCAGCTACTGCAATTTCAGCAAATTTATTTATTTATTTATTTATTTATGGGTTTTATATACCGACATTCATCAAATATATCACATCGGTTTACAGTAAAATAGTAATTTACGCAAAGTATGCATTTGACATAAAACAGGCGAGGATAAACCAAAGCATCATAAACAACAACAGGATGTATTGTGAACTAAATACATTACAATAGGACATTATATACATTACATTAGGACATTATACATTAGAGATACTATATAGATTGCAGTACAGGACTAGTAAGAATGTTTCAACTATGCGTTGAATACAATGCAGGTAGGATGTCCGTTGCACTACAGGGAAAGATAGGAATGATTATATTGTATAGGCTGGGGAATGCCTGGGAGAAGTTAATAAAAGGCTTTTAGGGGGAAATTAGGTGTGAGAGGGTCGAAGGGGTAGGCTGGGTGGTGTAAGGTGTGTGTCTAGGAGAGGTTAGTAGAAGGCTTTAGGAGGGAAGTTGGGAATGAGAAGGTCAAGGGTAGAGGGGGTAGGCTAGGAGGTGTTAGGTGTAAGCTTTTGTGAACAGCCACGTCTTAAGTTTCTGCTTGAACATTTTTTGGCAGTCCTCCTGACGAAGCTCTACTGGCATTGTATTCCAGAGAGCAGGGCCGGCTACAGAGAGGTATTTTTGGGGGAGGGAGTATGAATGGTGGCAAGGTATTGGTGTCTGGTGGGTTTAAGTTGGCTGGTGGAAACTCAATGAGTCGTTGAGCCAATTCATCTCAGGATTGTGCAGAGCTTTGTGTATGATAGAGAGGGTCTTATATTGGATGCGTGATGTGATTGGGAGCCAATGTAGTTCCTTTAGTACAGGTGTTATGTGTTCTTTTCGGCGCGTGTTAGTGAGAATCTGGGCAGCTGTGTTTTGTAATATTTGTAGAGGGTGGATGGAGTTTTTAGGTAGGCCTAGAAGAAGTAAATTACAGTAATCGAGTTTGGAGAAAATTGTGGTTTGAAGTACTGTACGAAAATCTGAGGGGTGGAGTAAGGTTCTTAATTTTTTTTAAGTGTATGCAATTTGAAGAAGCACTCTTTTAGAGTGTTGTTTATGAATTTATTGAGGTTGATGTGATTATCCAGGATGACCCCTAGGTCTCGTACCTGTTGGAAGAATGGGATTAGTGGTGATTGAGGGTGAGGCAGGGGAAAGGTATTAGGGTGATTTGGGGGGGGAGAGAAGCATGATTTCAGTTTTTGCAGTGTTTAGGGCAAGGTGAATATTAGGAGTTTGTTGATTGAAAGAAGAGTGGAATTCAAGATGTTCATGGCATTAGGAAGTGCGTCAGATACAGGTATAAGTATCTGCACGTCGTCGGCATAGATGTAGTGGGGAAGCTTGAGGCTGGATAGGAGATGACAGAGAGGTAGTATGTAAATGTTGAAGAGGGTGGAGGAAAGAGAGGAACCTTGTGAGACTCCTTGGTCAAGGGGAATAGCTTTGGACTCATGGTTTCCTATTTTGACTTTGAAGTTTTGATTACTGAGATAGGATTTGAACCAATTGAGTGCAACACCTGTTATTCCAATTTCAGTTAGTCGTTGCAAGAGGATACTGTGGCTGATGGTGTCAAATGCTGAAGAGATGTCTAGGAAGGCTAGTATATAGGATTGACCTTTGTCCAGGCCTTTGATAAGTTGGTCATATCGTGCAAGATGGAGGGTTTCTGTGCTATGGAAATTCTGGAAGCCATACTGTGAGGGGGCGAGGAATTGATTGTCCTCAAGGTATTCTGAAAGTTGTTTATTGATTGTTTTTTCGAGAAGTTTTAAAATGAACGGGAGGTTTGAGATAGGGCGGTAATTGGATAGATCAGTGGGATCGAGTTTCGGTTTCTTCAGTATTGGTTTGACAATAGCTTGTTTGAGAGGGTTAGGTACATGGCCTGAGATAATGGAGGAATTTATAATGTTAGCTATGGGTTGTGCAATTAAATTAGGGATAGAGAGGAGGTGTTTTGTAGGGATAGTGTCTGAAGGGTGAGAGGATGATGACTTGGTGCTACATGTACAGAAAACTTGGTGCTACATGTACAGAAAACTTGGGTACAGGTGCAGAATAATTTGGATAAATCAAAACCTAACACTGTGCAGACTGGATAGATCATTCGGTCCTTATCTGTCATCATTACCATGTTACCATGTTAGATGTGCTTATGTTGGGGGAGTTAGACATGCATATTTTATAATCTGAACATACTTGATGTGAGCAGGTTATAAAATAATGCAGAAGATCTCCATGCAGCCATGTACATGCATACATGGGCTGTGTGTGGAGTTTTTGAAAATTACCTCTATAGTTGGAAAAAAGGCACTATAAAGGCCCTGGCATTGCATAATTTATTATTAATGATATAATCAGCAGATTGTGCCTAGTTAGCAATTATACACATCATGTAACATATGTGAAATAAATGGAAGACACCATATGAAAACATTACATAAATAAATGGTTTAATTTTGCTGGCTGTGAATAACTAAACCACTGATTTTTAGATCCATCCTTCCTGGAGTTGCAGTCATTTGTGACTCATGAAACAGAAACATAAATTTTTATTTATCTCTTTGACTCTTTCAACTTCTTTGTTCTTTTATCAGCTGACACAATTGTTTAGGGGGGGAAATGTAATTTCCCTTGTGTGTTCCATTATTCAGTTGTTTTCTTTCCGATTCCAATCTCTTGCATTCTCTGACACTGTTATAAAATAAGGCACTTTATCTTACAGGGCTCATCTGCTATGAATATTTTGTTCAATAAAATATAATCACAAACATATGAAAAGGTTTTGATTGTGCTTTGCAGTGCACTGTCAAACATTTTGCTCCCTTTTTAAGTATATAATGGGAAGAAAAGCGCAAAGCAAATCTTTTGTTCTACTATAAAATGATTTGGTATTTGTCCTTCACTTTAATTGCACCCGCTGGTTATGTTATCACCAGTCTTAAATAGTAAGTAGCAAGGGGATAAAAAAAACCCTCATGAAAAGGCTTAATTGTCTGTCTTTTTCTCTGTTTACCTTCCTTTCAACAACACAATACTCTAATTTATCAAGTAATCATCCTACCTCATTTTTATCTCTTGTGATTTTCTGTGTCTCTCTTCCCTAAAAAGTAAAGGGCCTACTATCAAACAGCATCTGATTCAGAGGAACAGTAGGAAACTTAACAATATTCACTATAGTCCCATGCATGAATTTATGTATACTTAATGAAGTCACAGAAATGGTTTGAAGCAAAAACTGTTAATGAGCCCCTGAACTCATAGAAAGTAATACCATAGATGATAGCAGATAATTGGCCCATCACTTTGCACTTGTCCACATTAAATTTAATCTACCATTTAGATGCCCAGTCCCTTGGGGGTCATTTTCAAAAGCGATCGCATGTGAAAAGTCACTTTTCGCATGCGATCACTAAATGGGGGCAGAGTTGGGGCAGAGTCGGCCCCGGAAGAGGAGGAGTCGGGGCGGCACCAGGGCCAACTCTGTGGATACATTGCTGGCGGCGAAAGGTAAGGACCCTTATCGCTGCCAGTTTTGTGCCGAATAACTACACCTTTTATGGTGCAGTTATTCGGTGCGAAAGCCGGTAGCCAGCGCACCTCAGTGGTGCCATGGCTGCCGGCTTTCGCAGGCCTGCCCCCCGTCCCCAGTTACCACCAGATTCTCTAAGTTCGCAGACCTTAGAGAATCCAGGCCTTAGTCTTGGAAGGCCATTCTGAAGTTTCTCACAATCCACTTGTAGTTTTAAGAATGTTGAATAATTTTGTATCATCCGCAATGCAATCACCTCATTCACTGCTCCCTTTTCCAGGTGATTTATGAATATTATTAATCTGTACTAGTTCAAATACAGATCGCCAGGGCAATCCACTGGGAAAACTGATCATTTAGTCATGCCCTCTGTGTCCTAATCAGTTACCTACAGTATCTACAATTGCCTGCTATTCCATGACTTTTTAATTTCCTGAGGAAAATAAATTCTTCCCCTGAGATTTGCATTCTTAGATGGTATCTTTTAAATCAGCGTGTGGGTGCACATTTGCGCATGTGCTGCTTCGGCCTTGCCCAGGGACGTGATGATTTTATAAAATGCATGTGCCTAAAATAGTCTGGCCATGCACACATGTGCGCCAAATATTAAGTGGGCTTGCACAAATCCTGCTTCTACCCCATAAGTTAGGGGATTTTAAAAGTGGCATGTACCGACACCATTGCCAGTTAAACTAGTTTCTCCCAAGTTTGCCCATTTAAGGAGTAAGTCCTCCAAACACCCCTAGTTTAATAGTCTTTCTTTTTTTTTTATTTAGGTTTTTTATATACCGGCATTCATAAACAAGTCACATCATGCTGGTTTACATAGAAACAAGGGGTGCATAGAACAGTAGAACTAAACTTGTGCAAGGGGAAGCAGTTACAAAAAACAGGGGTAAAATAACTGGGAGAGAGAAAAAAGGAACGGTGGGGCGTAAAAATTTGTAAAGGGATAATTACTTAATAACTTAATAATAACTTAATGAATATTTACAGTAACATTGTTGCAGTAGCAAGTGATGGTTATGAGTTGTCCAGGAAGGCTTGTTTAAAAAGCCAGGTCTTCAATCTTTTGCGGAAAGTTGGTAGGCAGGGTTCTAGTCGCAGATCAGTGGGGATAGAGTTCCAAAGTGAGGGTCCGGCTGTTGAGAAAGCCCGGTCTCTTGCTGTTGTGTGTCGTGTGGATTTTGTGTTCGGTATCTGAAGGGATCCTCGGTGTACTTCTCTGATTGGTCTTTGAGAGATATGGAGGCTGAGCGGATATTGAAGGTCCAGGGAGGTGTAGTGATGGATTGACTTGTAGATCATGGTGATAGTTTTGTAGATGATTCTGGCTTGGATGGGGAGCCAGTGAAGATTTTTTAAGATGGGTGAGATATGGAATTCATAATCCTGAGAACCAGGCGATCTTTGGTGATTGTGTGCTCTCCTCCTCAGCATTCATCCATGTACTTCCATTTCAAATATATTCCCCTATAATAAAAAAATATCTTGTTTCTACAGTAATTAAACAGCTGCAATTTTAAGAAAACTCTGAAGGCTCTGCATTGATGTATCAAATCACCATGTGACAGGGGCTACCGGTGCCATTGGTCGGCCCCTGTCAAATGGAAGGAGCAATGGATGGCCCGTGCCATTTTCTAAGATGGTGCCAGCCGTCCATTGCTCCTACCATATGACAAGGGCCAACCAATGGCACAGATAGCCCCTGTCCATGGTAAGGGCAAAGGGCCACCAGTGCCATTTTGATTCCTGGCAGGCCCAATGGCCTGAGAGCAGAAGATCACTACCGAGACCCCCGCTGGACCACCAGGGCTTTCAGTAAGTCTTGGGGGGAGGGGAGTCGGGATGGTGGGGGGGATTGTAATTAAGTAAATTTGAAGGGTTGGGTTGGTTGTTTGTTTTTTTTTAATAAATGTGCCCCTCCCGCGCTAACCAAAAAACCACATTTTTCCCGGATTTTGGGAAAATCCATTTCAGGATTCGGGTCTCCCAAACCAGGATGAATTAGGCAATTTCGTTGAAATTGCCTAATTTGTTCTAAACAAATGCATATCCCTATAATAAATTCCCAATCTTCCAGGCTCACAAGATCCTTCTGCAATTTATCACAATCTGCTTGTGATTTAACAACTCAGAATAATTTTGTGTTGTCTGAAAATTTGATCTCTTCACTCTTCACTATAAATATATTAAAAGTACCAGTCCAAGTACACATCACTGAGACATTCCACTGTTTACCCTTCTCCACCAAGAAGACTGAGCATTTAATCCTACTCCCTGTTTCCTATCTTTTAATGTGGGGAAAGTCAGTGGTTATCCCTGGTTATAAGAAAGAAGGATTAGATCTATTCTTTGGGATCCTTCTGGATACTTGTGATCTGGACTGGCCACTGTTGGAGACAAGACGCTGAGCTTGATAGACCTTTGGCCTGACCCAGTTTGGCATTTTTTTAATATTTCTTATGCAACTGCTCCTTGTAAATTAGCTGTCAGTGTTTTTTTTTCTTTAATAATAGTCTCATTTATGCAAGTGCATAAAACCCTGTGGGCCTGATTTTAAATAGCATTTATACACTTAAAATTGGATTCTACACATGTAAATGCACTTTACCTATGTTAAGAGTAGCCATGATAGTGGGCCCCGCCACCGAAAATACATTGCGACTGTATCACCACATTGTCTTCTTTTGCGCAAAACACCGTGGAGCAAAATAATGTGGCATGGTCCCTGTACATGTGATGTTGGCCCCCAAAGCACAGAATCACAATCACTTTAAAGGGCCTGCCTAAAAAAATAAAGCTGACAAAAAAGCAAAGAAGTGTGCAGGGATCAAACCTGATGGTGGCAAGGTCCACTGCCCAGAACTTTCCCCAGTCATGTGACTGGGGCAAGGTCAGGTTGGCGCCATTTTGGAAAATGGTGTTGACCACGCCCAGGGCTAGGGAATGCACTGGGCCCTTTCTCTTGAAGGATTTTGCTATTTTAAGGTAATGAGGTGTGGGAGGGTGAGTCAGGAGGACCCCCAACATAAACCGATGATTCTTTAGGACCTGGAAAGCTCAGAGAGGTGGGGGGGGGGGACGGACCATATAGAACAACAAGATCTTTTTTTAAATTTGGGAGTTTGGGGGAGATCTATTGGCCATTTTATTTTTGAAAGAAGGGATGGAAAAATTTGGCCACAATGGCCAACTTTGTGATTGGGTTGTGGGGGGATTGGCACCATCACACGACCACCCACTTCTGTTTGTAAATTATGGTTGTCGGGGCCACCTTGAGTGGCTGCCCTGGGATGAAGAAGGGTGGGGATCCACGCACTTCTTTGCTTTTTTGCAACTTTTTATTTTAAGGTAGGACCTTTAAATCTAGCACGGGAGCATTGGGACCCACGTTAGGGGTGTAATGCTCCCATGATAGACTAACATTTTTCAATAGGTGCAGCTAAAATAAAATGGCTGACAACTTTCTAAGTCAGCTGTGTTATTTTATTTACATCATATTGCCTATGCATGAGCTGCTTTGCATGGATTTGCAAAATTCATGCATTCAAATTCAATACAAAGCAGCTCATTATTATAGAGGAGGGAATCTGGACTGGGTTATGAAAAATAGAATGTATATTGCATTATATATGCTGTTTAAAGCACATTATAGCTCTACCATGGCTTGATGCATTACCGTTAGCGGGCTAGCTAGGCTTTCAATATGGACCTCTTCATATTTTAGTAATGATTAGAATAATAATGCAGAGCTGGGCAAGCATGACTCTACCAGCAAGTTAGAATATTACAAAAACATTTGTTCCTAACCTAAAGGTCTGTAATGACTGTTTTGATTTTAAAGCACATGTTGTGTTTGGAAGGCTATAGATTAATACTTGCCTTCCCTGTATTGTTCTACTGCTAATTTATAACAGTGGTGTTATTTACTTAGTGAGAAAGCATTCTATTAGGAAATGATAGTGCCCCACTTGCCATGGAACTGCATAATAGATTGGTTAGTGTTCAAACTAATGGTTGCATAACTGTTCCTACCATTATTCTTGCAAAGAAAGCTTCAAAACAAATTGAAAGAAAAAGATTTCTATAATTGTGGAGACTAGCACATCACATCATTTCTAGCATGCATGCCCATTATTTCATTATTTTATTGAAATAAAATAAGCATTTTTGTTTGTATCAGAAAACAAAAAACTGAGAGCATTTATTTGTAGAAGTAACAGAATCTGTATAAATGCTGCTGCAATTTTGGTGCCAGTTTTCAGATAACACATTTATATGCTTTAATGAGCTTGTAATGAAATATTTATTTAATGAAACACTTTCTTTGGCACTTGTTTAAAAGGGATCTCTAGGACTATAACTGATGGATTTGGGAATTCTGCTAATGACTACTTTTAAAATAACTTAGCTATCACAATGGCTAGGGCAGATCCAGGGATCAAACATTTAAATCTGCAGCTTTTAGTTGCACATATTATTGCTTTGGCTTCATATTAAGGTTGCCAATTGTCCTGATTTTTCCAGACTGTCCTGATTTTAGGGTTAATGTCTGATAGTCCGACAAGTTTAAAATATCTGGAAAATGTCCAGATTTTATCTTCTGAGTTTAGAGCTCAGTTTCTGATGCTTCCCCTATGGTTTGCTGAGACTAGCTCACCTCCAGTGTTACACTAGCTCAGCCAGCATCTGTGTGGATAGGCTGGCTGATTGGCTATTTGGAGTGCATGGGCAGAGCTGGGGACTCAGGGGCCTCGTTAGTTCTATGCATACGGCCTGTGTAGCGATTCTTCACTTCTTCAATGTCTGAGAAAGAGGCCCAGCAAGGCCACTGTGAATCCCAACCCACAGTGGCCAAAGATGAGGCCTGGCAAGGCTGCCATGTATTCTATCTCATGGCAGTTGAAGACGAGGCCCAGTGGAAACCACTGTGGATCTCATCTCATGGCAGCCGAAGACAAGGCCTGGTTGAATCTCCCTGGATCCCATCCAGTGGCAGCTAAAGATGAGGATAAGAGGTGTTCAACAAAAAGGCTGAGAAAAAAGGTGGGGGGAGGGGGGGGCAGAGATCTTGTGTGTTTGTATTGAATGAGAACGTGGCACCATCTGAGAGAGAGCCTGTATGTGTGTGTGTGTGTATATGTGAGAAAGAGAGAGCCTGTATGCATGTGTGTGTGTGATAGAGAGAGGGTTGTGGGAGATCATGTATGCATGTGGATATGAGAAAAAGAGAGAGGCTGTGGTAAGAGCCTGCATGCATGTCTGTATGTGAGAACCTACATATATGTATGTATGTATGTGTGAGAGTCTTTATGAATTTATGTGTGTGTGAGAGCTTGTAAAGAAAGAATGAGAGGTTGTGTGTGAGAGCCTGTCTGTATGTCTTTATATGAGCCTGTATGCATGTGTGTGACTATGAGAGAGTGAGAGGGGTGTGATGTGTGTTAGAGCCTGAATGCATGTGTGTGAGAAAGAGCCTGTATTCATATATGTATGTGGGAGGGTGTGTGTGAGAGACTATATGTGTGCATGTGTGTGAGAAATGAGAGGGTGT
This sequence comes from Rhinatrema bivittatum, assembly GCF_901001135.1. Taxonomy (NCBI): domain Eukaryota; kingdom Metazoa; phylum Chordata; class Amphibia; order Gymnophiona; family Rhinatrematidae; genus Rhinatrema; species Rhinatrema bivittatum. The sequence goes on along the minus strand of NC_042615.1, from coordinate 377,214,460 downwards.
GTTTGAAATCCTGTATATGTGTAAGAGGGTGTGTTTGAAAGCCTGTATGCATGTGTGTGTGTGCTTGAGTATGGGGCTGGGAGCCTCTATGCATATGTATGTGTTACGAGCGTGCGCGGGCGCGGCCGTCTCGAGCTGGTGGTGAGCCCTTGGGCCACGGCGAAAGCTAGGGAGGAGCCCCAGCCACACCGTGGGAGGTGAGCTGGGCAGGCATGGTGAGCCAGGCGGGTACAGAAGCAGGCACAGAGTCTGACCCTCAGCCGGACCTGCACGCCCATGGCAACCAACACTGGAAGTTGATTGATGAACGGTCCTCCGACTGTTCCCGGCCCTTTCGGACCTGCCACTGGGAATGGCAATGGGCAGCAGGCCGGACAGAGGCGAGGGCAGACAGAGTCCTTACATAGAAGACGTCAGACGGGGCTGAAGCAGACATCTAAGACAGGCTGAAGCAAGACGTTGAAGAGGAGGGCTGGAAGGAAACATGGCACTGTCCATCAGGGCGCCCTACTCAGCCCACCCGTGGGACTGAGTCGCGGACCACCCCGTCCCAGACGCGCCCTACACAGCCCAGGAAGGCTGGTCGCAGACCACGCTGAGGAAAGGAGGGTGCAGGGAAGACAAAGCGGAAGATCCAGGCGAACAGGAACTCCGATGCTGGGATACTGACATCCGAAGCCCTTTCGGCTGGCAGGCAGGGAAGCTCAAGAGCCCGTGGGACGAATCCCTCCTGTTGGCCACTCCAGGGCCCAACAGGACAGAAGGCTCAGGAACCAGACAGGACGTAGGGCAGAAGCGAGCGGAACTGGATCAGGACATCAGGAACACATCAAGGCAGACATCAGGAAGCAAACATCCAAACAGAGACAGGACAAGGAGCCATCAACACAAGGCAGACCACGGTGGACCTGGATCGGCAAGGTTACAGACGACTGTAGAACCCAATCCGGAGGCCAGTTGCAAGTGACAAGAAAGTCCTTATATAATGGAGGTTGAAGGCAACTCCCTGGGAGGAGCTTGCCAGGACCGCCCCTCGCTGGTCCTATAAGTAGGGTAGAGAGCTGCGGGCCGGCCCCTAGGAGAAGGGCGTCGCCAAACAGGAAGTCAAACGCAGAGGCATGCAAGCCACAGGCAGGCCACAGGAACAGCTAGGCCTCCCAGGCCCTGGAGCAAGTCCCGGATGGTGTACAGGAGAGGCCCTGGCTTCGGAGCGGCCTCCGGGAGGAAGGTAAGATACCTCCTGTAGCGCAGCAACAGGGGGGATCGCAACAGTATGTGTGTGTGTGTGTGTGAGAGAGAGAGAGAGAGAGACAACCTGTGGGAGTGGGAACTCCCACAGGTTTGTGAGAGAGAGCCTTAGAGAATTGGACCTTGTATGTGTATGTGTGTGTGTATGAGTGAGAAAGAGAGAACCTGTGGGAGTGAAAATCTGTGTGTGTGTGTTTGTGTGTGTGTGTGTGTGTGTGTGTGTGTGTGTGAGAGAGAGAGAGAGAGAGAGAGAGAGAAAGATCCTGTGGGAGTGAAAGCCTATGTGTATGAGAGAGAGGGAGAGAGAGCCTGTGGGAGTAGAATCCTCTGTGTATGTGATAGAAAGCCTTTGGATGTGGGAGCCTTTGTTGGTGGTGTGAGAGATGCATGTTTGAGTGTCAGCCTGTGTGAGTGTGAGAGACCCTGTGGGAGTGGAAGCCTGTGTGTGTGTGTGTGTATAAGTGAGAAAGAGAGAGTGGGAGCATAATAATGTGAGAGAGAGAGAGCCTATGGGTTTGGAAACTTGTGTGCATGTGTGAGTGTATGTGTGTGTGTGCATGTGTGTGTGTTTGCAGGAGAATCAATCTGCATACATATATGTGTGTGATAATGAACATATGTAAGCGTGTGTGTGAGAGAGAAAGGATAAAGTTATGCACTCCCCCTCCTCAATCCACCAAAATCTTAGGTATGGAGAGTTGGAGATTTTTTAATTCTTTTTAGTTTTAAATATTGCATGATATTTGATGTCTGTTGTGAAATATTGATGTTTAAAGAAATTTTATATTTTTATGAGTTTTTAATTTTTGAATGATCTGTTCATCAGCTGTTTTGAAAAATGTATTCTCTTTATTAGTATTTTTTTACTATTATGAATGTTTGATGTTTTGTTTTTTTATGATTTTATTGTTTGTTATATGAGGAATGATAATTTTCTCCTGCTTATAGCATCTGGCTTGTTGAAACTTCAAGTTCAGTTTTTGTTTGCATGTTTTCATTTACAATTTCTGAACTCTTTATTCTGTATTTGTCTCTAACAGTTGACTGAAACCTGTGAGTATATTTTGTGTAATCATATGAGGTATTAAATATCATCTGAAAAAAGATCTTGCATGCATTTTCTATAATTGCTGATGCAATGTGTTGCTTCCGCCGGTCGCAGATCGCTGTGACCACTCTGCCTCACCTCTCTTTTACCCTTTTCCTCCTCCAAGGGAAGAATGGATGCCTCCACTGCTGTTTGCCGAAACCCTCAGCGTCTCCGAGCCAGCATCAGCGTCCCCATCCACCATGCTTCTTCCTGAGGCCTCCTAGGGCACATGTGCGCACGCTGCCTAAGTTTTTGAATATGTCATGGCGGGAACCTCGGGGACAGCCCCACCGTATGACATCAGTACCTCGGGGTATTTAAACCTCCACTCCGCTCCAATTGAACGAGTTAGCAAGGACTTCGGTTTTGCTACTCTGACCGCTTCTAAGCTGCTCGCTTGGATTCCTCACTGCCCTCTGGGGTATCTCGCTACTCTGGGTACCCGCTCCTCGGGGGCCTCTCACTTCTACTCGCCCTTCAGGGTTAACCTGCCTAACCTTAAGGACACCCGCCGCTCGGGGGTCCTGTCTGCTTTCTTTCAGGAACCCTCGGCGCTCCTAGGTACTCGCTCCTCAAGGGCCTATTCTGCTCAGGCTATCCTGCACCTCGGACCTCGGGTCCCTTTCTTCATTCAACTACTGAAGGAAGTTATCAGCACTGTGAGTATCACTATGCTCCAACTCTCCTCATTCCACACTTCAGGTTCACAGCCTATCCCGCATTGTGGAACACTACCGGACCTTTGCTACATCTGGGTGAATCCTTCAGCTACAGAGAATGTCTGAGCTTTGTGATATCACTGGACTACAGCACTGTCCTTTCCTTGGGCAAGATTCTACTCATCAACTGCAGTATAATAAAGCTTTCTCTCCTCAGTGTCTGCTTACTAGAGTCTAGCCAATCATTGTGGTTCCCCATGGGGCCCCTCCTCGTGGGAGGAGTCATCACCATTTTGACCAAGAGACCACAATATGCCACAAACCCAACAGATTGCTAATTCCATGGACTCGGCTCAGCTCGCAGCCTTGCAGGCCATTCCTGGCCTAGCCCAGCGGATCACTGAGCAACAAAAGTCTCTGGAAAGCCTAGCTGCTGCCTTCAGTTACATGCACAACTGAATACTTAAGCAACTCCAGTGAAAGAATTGCTGTCTCTAGTGGTGACTGTCAAGACCACCATACTGTTATCCATATCTACCCACTTCATGGGTGAAGCACGGATGTGCAGAGGGTTTGTCAACCAATGCAGTATGCATTTTTCTTTACAACCTACCCTCTTTCCCACAGAGGCTTCCAAGACCACCTATATCCTATCTCTATTTGAAGAAAGAGCCTTGGCTTGGGCTTCACCGTTATGGGAAAGTGAAGATCCTATCCTGAATGACCTATTAGGATTTCTGAAACTTTTCAAGTCTGTTTTCAACGGCCCAGCTCTCCAGACCATCACTGGATCTGCTCTGCTTAATCTCCAGCAAGGTAATAAACCTATGTGATCGAATTCAAGACTTTAGCATCCAAACTACACTGGGACACAGGATGTTTACGTGCTCTCTTCATGGAGGGCCTCAACTCTTGCTTAAAGGATGAACTGGTGGCTCGCAATCTGCCTGATACCCTTGAATCTCTCATGGAACTGGCTGGGAGAATAGATTGCCATATTCGAGACCAGACTCAAGAGGCTAAGAGTCCTCGGAAGCCCGTCCCGGGAGCTAACCATCCCAAACCTGTGCCAATTACCTCAAGCCTACCGTCTGCTCCCTTAGAAGAAGATGAGCCTATGCAACTAGGGCAAAGTCATTTAACTTCTAAAGACTGTGGCCAATCAGGTCACGCCATCCAAACCTGTCCCATCTGTCCAGGAAACTGACAGGTCTAGGATCCACAGGAGGACTCCTCCTAGGCCTCACCACTCCAACTCCTCCATTATCTCTACCAGTCTCACTTATCTGCGAAAGCCTCGAATTTCAGACCCTTGCCCTCAAAGACTCCGGAGCAGAGGAAATTTCATCTTAAAACGCTTAGTAGAACATCTACGGATTCCTACCACACCAATAGCTAAGCCATTGCTATTGTCTTCAATCCATGGGGAACCACTGCCTGGAGAGATTTTGTTATTTACCCAGGCCATTGGCCTGTGCACCGGAGCTTTACACTCTGAAACCATCTCATTCCTCGTATTGGAAAAGGCCATGCATCTGGTGGTACTTGGACTGCCCTGGCTACAAGATCACATGCCACAGTTTAACTGGGCAACGCTGGAATTATCCCAGTGGAGACCTGGCTGTTATGACCGGTGTCTCATGGAAGTCTCACCACTAATATGCATGCCTACTACACCATCTTTACCAGGTTTACCTCCACAATACGCCTCCTTCCAGGATGTCTTCTCTAAACAAGCAGCAGATGTACTTCCACCTCACAGAGGTTTTGACTGTGCTATAAACCTGAAACCTAATACAGAGCCTCCAAAAGGAAGAGTTTACCCTTTTTCTGGAGCTGAGACTAAGGCCGCTTTGTCAGAGGCCTCTGGCCCATACTCGGTGTTCTGACTGCCTGGGTGTCTGCTGCTCACTGGACTCCTCACAGGGTTGCAGTGGAAGAGCCATGTGGCCTTTCTCCTGCCTATTTCTCTCACCCCATTGCCAGACTAGACTTATCCTCACTTCTCAGTGACATTACTAGGAGTTTGAAAAGCTGAAGTGAATACTGAAGGTAACTTGTGCTGAGGCATGTGCGTGTTTTGTCATACACAAAGATGTATAACAAAGGAGTATGCTCCTTCATGTACTCTTTTGTGCTTCAAAAGTTTAGTCCCTCCTACTGTTCAGGTTCCATGCTATGTGGTGTGCATTCATAGCATGGGAACATCTGACTCCTCACTGATCTCTAGCGGCAATAATTTACCCTAGAAGTACAATTAAGATATGTCTAGTAACTGTTGTCAGCCAGTGTCTATTACAGTTACTGATAGGTCTCCATACTAATCACAAGATTAGATGATTGTATGTCAACAAAATAAGAAAGGACCCAGCATTTGCCCATCTATCTGGTCCCTGCCCCATATCATGACCATCTGTTGATCCCTCTTCAAGTAGGTTAGCTATTTATCTGATAAACTCTAGATCAGTCAGTGATAATACCTCATTGATATGTTAATGCATGATACGCCTGGTGTACTATGCATGACAAGGATGCGATAGACCAAAATGTTATTTTAGTTCATTTATTTATTTCGTAGATTTCAATCAAATTTATAGTTCATTTCAGATAAAAAAAATGTTATTTATTTTTTCTATTCATTCATTCATTTCCTATTAAAGTTGATGGGAGAAGCAATGCATTCTATTTTGAGCTCCGAAATTGGGGTTTTCTAATCATTTCTAATGAAACGTGATTAGACATCATCAGAAGGGTAAAGGATAATCTGATGCGCCATGACTATGTCAACATGGCACTAAAAGCAGCATGATAACCCACTAAAGCATAAGGAGCAAAATGGTATCAGCAGTTTCAAAAGTTTTCCAAGGTACTGTGCAAAGCTGTACCTTGGAAAAGCAAAAGCAAAGCTGTAGCAAGAATGTCCAGAATACCCCAAGGCTCAAAAGAGAAGTAAAGAGCATCAACAACAGTAGTATGAAACACGCAAGGCAATATGAAATGGGCAACGCGGCACCATATGTAACATAACTCAAGTCACCATGAAGGTGGAATGAAGGCCAAAAAATGTCAAGAAAAACCTCAAGGGAGCAAGGGGTCAAAGTAGCAGAAAGAATGGCAGGAAGATCCCAAAGCAACAAGATAGGTACAAAAAGGCCACCTACAGTGGCAAGAACATGCCATGCTCAAAATGAAGGGCAAATGGCACCAATCAAGCTGGTATAAAACCCTAGGCATAATCTTACATTGTGAATTATCTGGGGACACAGAAATAACTATAGTACCTGAATGTGAAGTGCTGAAAAGCCAAATATAAAAATCAGCTAAAAAAAATAGGAAAAATAGAGAGAAAATGCCTGCAAGAAGCCTTATGTAGTTTCTATATGGTTACATGTGGGGAAGGGGCTGACAATTCAGGCTTAGATTTGGTTTTCCCCTTTGCTGTGTATAATCTCAGTCCTATCAACATCATCTGCCTCTGCCACCTCCTCACTGGAGGCAAAGATGTTACTTACTAGAGGCCCAAATACTTTTCAGTCACTTGCTGTTCAATATCCTGTTATTCAGGGAATCCAGGACATTAATTTTCTTCCAAATAAGCTTTTGCTAATACTGCCTCCATTACCTAAGAATCAGCAACAATGGAGGAGTGTGTTGCTGCACTTCTGATGCCCTTGCCGCATGCTGTGGTATGATCTATCAAAGGCTAAATACTGGATGAGGCCTATAGTCAGTAAGAACTGTAAGGAAATAGAGTTAGAAGAAAAAGTCCAAGACAGCATGAAACCATTAAAGGTAACTGGGAAAGGTTTGTGTAAAGCAACAGATTATCATGGCAAGACCAAGAGCTGGTAAGTACCATAAGGGAAGTTAATTTAGAAAGAACATTTACTTACAGTACTTACTAACCACCCAAAGGTACCAAGAATAGCTTGGAGCAGCAGCATTGCTGGCATTTTAAATCACAAAAAGTAAGTGAACAGCAAGTAGAGTAGCATCAATGCCCCAAGGTGTACGAGGGCTGAGGCAGGAAAAAGAATGGCATCAAGAAGGTCAAAGCAGTATCAGGAGAAGCATTAACACAGATATATGTTATATATGATATATTTTGGGTGACCAAAAAGGTGGAGGGTCTTCATCGAATGACTTATGAGGAGAGATTGAAGACTCTAAATATGTACACCCTGGAGGAAAGGAGGAGTAGGGGTGATATGATACAGACTTTCAGATATTTGAAAGGTTTTAATGATCAAACCTTTTCCGTTGCAAAAAAAACAGCAGAACCAGGGGTCATGATTTAAAACTCCAGGGAGGAAGACTCAGAACCAATGTCAGGAAGTATTTATTCACGGAGAGGATGGTGGATGCCTGGAACGCCCTTCCAGAGAAAGTGGTGAAGACCAAAACTGTGAAGGATTTCAAAGGGACGTGGGATAAATACTGTGGATCCATAAAGTCTAGAGGATGTGAATGAAGAGAAGAGGCATGGGGGTGGCTTGAAGGAATGATGGCTACTACCTGGATATGAATATCCTTATTCAATAATGCGACTCCAACATTGCTCTATGCTTCAACAGCAAGAGGAAATGTGGAAAAAAGAATTTGCAACCACATAAAAGCAGGGGAGTATCTGGCTTGTTACGGCGGTTACTACCCCAAACCAAAAAATACCTGATACTTCACTTTCAATGCAAATCCAGCATAGCTCTCTGCTTCAACGGCAGGGGAGGAAGTTAACACTTCACATATATCCACCATAGCAATCTGCTTCAACGGCAGGGGAGGAAATTTTGACAATTCACGCATATCCAGCATAGCCCTCTGCTTCAACGACAGGGGAGCAAGTCTCATATTTCACTTCAATGCAAAGCCAGCATAGCTCTCTGCTTCAACAGCAGGGGAGGAAGTTTGACACTTCACGCATATCCAGCATAGTCCTCTGTTTCAACGGCAGGGGAGCAAGACTGATACTTCACTTTCAATACATAGCCAGCATGGCTCTCTGCTTCAACAACAGGGAAGAATGAAGAAAGGTGGATCTATATTCAGGCAACAATCAACAAGGACTGAATTACACAGTCTGAATAAACAGGTAAGCATGGGTGTAGCTTGCTTATTGCAGTGGTTAATACCCCTAACTAAATTAAGCTATTTCACTTAGATGCAGTTCCAACACTGCTCTCTACATTAATGGTGGGGGTGGAAGGGAAATAGAATAAAAAAAAGTTTACTAAGATCCAAGAGAAACAGATAAGTATGTGAGAGAAAAAAAAAGTATGAAAGCTTGCTGGGCAGACTGGATGGGCCGTTTGGTCTTTTTCTGCCATCATTTCTATGTTTCTATGTTTCTATGTATAGCAAGTGAGGGAAATGTCCAGGGGTATTGCTCACACAATTTAACTGCACTGCCTGTTTTTCCTGGGGGTTCCTCTCAACACAGTCAGTATCATCTACCTCTCCTACCCCTCTCAATGGAGGCTAAGAGGTAAATTATATTTGGCTGCTAGCTCTTTGATATCCTCTAATACTGGGAATCTGAGATATGATTCAGCCTCAGAATCAGTTTTTAAAAATACTGCCTCCATTTTCTCAGAAGCAGTAATCATGGACGAGCATGCTGTTGGTTTTGGCTGTTAAATGTTTGCTGCCCCTGTCCTTTCCCCAGTACTGCTAATACCAGCCTCCAATGACTCTCATACCTTTTGCCCAAATCAAAAGGAAGAGGAATAAGCAGAGGTAGTGCATGCTCTTCCAATTTGAATTTCTTTTGGCTTGAGCCAGTTTCCACTCCTGACTTTCTAAAAATGTTTGTATTATGTTTAGGTGCAGGACTTCCATTTTCTTACTGTTTCTAGCACTGCTTATACTTCTGACAGGTTGGAATGGCTCTGCAGCAACACCCAATCCCCTTCTCTACTATTCTCCTGCTCACTATCAATCCCTCCTCTCTCCTTTGCTTGCAGTAGCATAATGGAATTGGGCATGGCTACTGGGGGCTTTGATATCACAATATAGTTTATTGATATATTGTACCACTCACCAATACCACTCTAATATTGAGTGAGAGTCTGTCAAACACACTAAATCAAGTTGACAGACTGAATTCACTTAGATGCTTAGCAAGCACTAACAAGCAGAGTTTGATGCTTTCTGGTGTCACAAACACAGTCTCTGCTATCTAGTTATCCTTCACACTATGTGCTAAAAATTATCTTTCTACACACACATACACAGTAGAAGGTCCATATTCAAAACCTATCCAGCTAAGGAAGTTACCGGATAAACTTATTCAGTTAATTTAGCAGGGATTTTCAGTGGCATGGCTAGGGGCACTGGCTATTGGTCTAACTGTAACACTTATACATGGGCTATAGACTTGAATGGAAAACATAAATTATTGAAACAAAAATGTTTAATTATGTAGGGATCCTGACAGTTCCCTACTAGAAGTTAGTCAAAATAATACATTTGTCTGGGAAAGAGACAAAATAGTCATTTTTGGATGTATAGCTCCCCCAAGTGGAAACTGGTAAATAGTAATACCGCTGGTATATAAAGATAGATCATTATATTAGACTGGATTCATTGAGACATGTCTTGGCTGTTCTCTGATTTTTCTATTGATTTAGATTACTGCTTCCATGGAGTCTTTTGTTTGGATAGGAGTTTCTTTCCACCTTCCTAATTAGTGTTGTATTTTTAATGTATTTAACTAGGGACTCAATTAAGTTAATTTACTTTCTGCTGTACCATCAAATGGGAGAGGTTCCTTCATGTAAGAGGAATCTGACATTATCAAGAGCCAAAGGGAAGGAGAAGAAGGAGAGAGGGGAGAATGGAATTGTAGTGGACCCACTCAGGGCCCAGTAACATCTAATAGAAATTTGGAGAAGAAGAGTTACAGAAGATTCATCCTGACACTTAAAGAGAAAAGAAGAATGATGCCATTCACGTACTGGAGAAGACTAAGGAGTGTGAGGAAACAGTGTTGAGGAGGTAAGAGATAACTGAGTCAAATGAATTCCATCTTTGATACTTCACCTACATTGGGAGGAAAGCATTCAAGTTGCCCTAAGCCAATGGGAGAGGAAAAAAACTATCCTTGTAACGACAAAATCAATTAGATTTAACAAAAATTATTTAAAAGTACTTGCACCATCTAACAATGAAACAAATATCTGTAAAGACTCTATGTCAACATTTTACAATATACAGTATCAGTAAAAGTATTGGTGGAAACCATCTAAACTTCCTGTGAGTTTACTTGGTAAATAACTTCAATACTTATCTGTACTGACATCTAGGAGGGAGGAGGAATAGCCTTGTGGTTAGAGCAGTGGTCTATGAACCAGTGGTCTATGTAAGCCCTCTGGGGATAGGGAAATACCTACAGTACCTGAATGTAAACCAATGTGATATCTCAGATCAAATGTCAGATTGACTGTGCAGAGCAGGAAATCTGAGATTCAGGGATAATGGGTAGTCTGGGATTTGGGAATGAGTGAGGAGTCAGGAGATCAAGATTCTGAGACTGGGTGAGAGAGTGGGGCCAGAGCATGGACCAATGGATGAAGAGAACAGGGATTTGCAGACTAAATAGGAATTTTAGAGGACAGTGGGTACTTGGCATTTGTGTGGGGTATTAGATGAGCTGAGGTAAGCATTACAGTGTGAGATGTAAGAAAAGGGGGTTGGAAGGGAGGAATTTAGAGGTGCTGTGAATGACCTGAAAGACTGGAGAGAGAGTGAGAGACAGTAGAAAGGGATCAAATGCTGTGGAGTGTTGAGAGAAGAAAGGGATGGATCTAAAGGGATTGAGGGAAGGTGAGAATGGGGCTGGGGATATGAAGAAAGAGGGGTGATTGGAGACTGTGTTGGAGGTAAAGGACAAAAAAATGAGTTAGATGCCAGGGAGGATAGTGATAGAGAAGGAGCTGTGGATGAGAAGCAAAGGAAGGTAGATGAGTGTTGGGGAGGAGGCAAGTACCATAGATAGAAATGAGGGACTAGGGAGTAAAGGAATAGGAGTCTTGGGAAAGAGTGAAAGACAGGAGGGAGAGTAGGAGGGTAGGAGAGAGGTACAAGTGGGAGATGGAAAGCAGGTAGGTAGGTGAGAGTATTGCAGTCTGAGTACTGGAGGATCAGATAGGGAATGTTGGAGGGGAAACTTTAGAGAAAGACAAGAAAGAAATGGATAAAAAATGAAAGTTAAATATCAATGTCAAAGACAGATGTAAGGAAGAAGACAGGATAGATAAGAAATGGAAAATGGAAGAGACCCTGGAAGAGAATTTGTGGGAAGCATGAAAAGAGAGACCAAGCCAATTAAAAGCATAAAGGGGCAGATTTTTAAAGGGTTATGCGTGCCGGGCCTATTTTAAAAAGGCCCGGTGACGCGCATAAAGCCCCGGGATGCCTGTAAATCCTGGGGCTTGAAAAAATGGACAGGAAGGGGGTGGGGCGGAGGCGGGGTGGGGAGGGAGCAGGGTCAGGCTCCCAGCACAGCGGCCATATTTGCCGCTGTGCTGGGGATCGCTCGTCGGCAGTCGGCCGATGAGTTAAGAGTAAAGGGTGGGGTGGGGTAGGTAGGGGACGGGAAGGGAAGGTGGGATGGGGGGGGGGTAGGGAAGTTCCCTCCGTGGCCGCTCCAATTTCAGAGCAGCCTGGGAGGGAATGGGGGAAGGCAGCGTGGCTTGGAGCGGGCTCGGCGCGCGCAAGGTGCACGCATGTTATAAAATCGAGTGTGCATGTGTGTGCAGGTAGAGTGCGCACATGTACGCCCGCACACAACCTTTTAAAATCTACCCCTAGATGCCCTGACAGCCAAGACAAAAAAGAAAATATTTTATTTTATGTTTAGCTCTTATTATGGTTTTATATGATTTTCTATAGTTTTTATATGACTTTATGTATGTTTTGTGGTGATCCACCATGAACTGTGGCATAGCAAAATATACATTTTTATATTAAATATAATTGAATTAAATTAGATATTGGAATATGTCAGCATCAGGAATATTCATTTTTTATATTTTTCTACGTTGTTTAGTATAGGAAAAAATTAATTTCTATTGCACTGCTTGTATTACAGCTTCTGAGGGTTTCTATTTTCTCTGCCTATCTACCATGACTTTTTTGAAAATGCAATCTCCAGAACTATACACAATATTCCAAATTAGTTTCACCAGTTATCTATACCTTGGCAATTTTTCCTCCCTTTTCTGCTGATCATTCTTCTCCCATTACAGCTAAGCATCTTTCTGGCTTTTGCAATCACCTTATCTATCTCTTTGGTCATCTTAAGTTCATCAGATACAATCATCCCCAGATCCCACTCTTCTTTCCTGATTAGGATAATTTTATCCCCTATAATATACCTCTCTCGAGTTTCTACACCCCACATGCATAACTCTATATTTTTTTAGCATTAAATCTTAGCTGCTAGACCTTAAACCTTTCCTTGAACTTCACTAGTTTTCCATACCTTCCTGGCTGTCTACTCTATTTCAGAATTTGGTATAATCTGCACAAAAACAAATGTTTCTTGACAGTCCTTCTACAATGATGCACACACAAATGTTGAAAAGAATTGGCCCAAGGTCAAATCCCTGGGGCATACTGCTAATAACACCTCTCTCCCCAGAGTGAACTCCATTTGCCACTACTCTTTGTCATCTCCCACTCAACCAGTTTCTAATCCAGTCAGTCACTTTAGGGCCTATACCAATTGCATATAGTTTCTTTATAAGTCACCTCTGTGGAACTGCGTCAAAGGCCTTAATGAAATCCATGTATGCTATAAATAATGCTTTTCCCTGATCCAACTCTCTGATCCTCACATCTATTTCACATGTTATAAAAGAAGAAGAAAATATCTCCCCACTTACCACATCATTAAAACTCTGGCACAGTCAACCTTGGGGCCCATGGATAATTCCATCACGGTCAGTAGAAGTGCATCAAGAAACTATACAGTGGCATCTCCTACTGTGGGAGAGACATATCTCATTCATCCCACGATACCACAACTTTTGCCTCTTCAAGGGGGATCACCCTAAATATTGTACAGGCCAATGTCATCCACTATATTGATTTTGGTGAAAAAAGGATCTTCCTCCATTCTAGATGCTCCAAGCCCAATTGTGATATCTAGTCTGAGCCCAGGGAATGCTTATCAGCATTGCAAGTTCAGAGAATTTGGTGATCCTTGGTGAAATGAATGCCTTGGATGAGGTAAAGGTTTGCTTAAACAGTGACAAGTATATTTTAAAAGGGGTGCACGTGTGCCCATAAATGCAAGTATGGGACACGCGAGCAAAATTACGCTCAATTTTATATCGTGTGTGCAAGTACACATGTACTCAGGGTTGACTGAAAGAGAGAGATCCCTCTGGCCCAAAATCTCCAGACTTGTGCCTCATCAAGACCAGTAGTAAAGTTACCTGTGTAAATTGGCACTTGTTGCCATAGTCATCCTTGAAAAATTCAGGGGTTACACGGCTATATCTTGGCCCCACCTTGGAATGCTCATTCCCCACCCCTTTTCTGCCTCCTTATTCTTGATGTATGTACACCCATACTTCCCAGCTTGTTAAAATTGCTTGCACAAGAAAGAAGCTATTTTAGCCAAAAGATCTTCATTCAAAAATTGGAAGAAGGATCCAACAGAAGAAAATAGGATAAAGCATAAACATTGGCAAGTTAAATGTAAGACATTGATAAGACAGGCTAAGAGAAAATTTGAAAAGAAGTTGGCTGTAGAGGCAAAAACTCACAGTAAAAACTTTTTTAAATATATCCGAAGCAGAAAGCCTGTGAGGGAGTCACCTGTGTACAATTCTGGTCGCGTCATCTCAAAAAAGATATAATTGCGATGGAGAAGGTACAGAGAAGGGCTACCAAAATGATAAGGGGACTGGAACAACTCCCCTATTAGGAAAGACTAAAGAGGTTAGGACTTTTCAGTTTGGAGAAGAGACGACTGAGGGGGGATATGATAGAGGTGTTTAAAATCATGAGAGGTCTAGAACGGGTAGATGTGAATCAGTTATTTACTCTTTCGGATAGTAGAAAGACTAGGGGACACTCCATGAAGTTAGCATGGGGCACATTTAAAACTAATCGGAGAAAGTTCTTTTTTACTCAACGCACAATTAAACTCTGGAATTTGTTGCCAGAGAATGTGGTTCATGCAGTTAGTATAGCTGTGTTTAAAAAAGGATTGGATAAGTTCTTGGAGGAGAAGTCCATTACCTGCTATTAAGTTCACTTAGAGAATAGCCACTGCCATTAGCAATGGTTACATGGAATAGACTTAGTTTTTGGGTACTTGCCAGGTTCTTATGGCCTGGATTGACCACTGTTGGAAACAGGATGCTGGGCTTGATGGACCCTTGGTCTGACCCAGTATGGCATTTTCTTATGTTCTTATGTTCTTATGTTCACATGATCTACATACATATGTATGGGGTCAATTTTACATGAGAAAAGGTTTTAAAATCTACCTGTGAGTATTCAAGGGCTTCCAAGCCCCTGCACCCCACCTTCCGCTAGGATGGAGGCTGTTATGGGTGCTGAACCCTTGTTTGGAATTTTAATAACTACACTAGTATATTACCTTAGATAATATGTGAAAGGCAATTACAAAAAACATCAGCAGTTTCAAAGGTAAACAAGATCACATCTATCATGTTTCTTGTAAATACAAATGTTCTGACCAGCATAAAAATGTTTCTGCAATTATGAAAAAGAAACAAGTTCCTGAAGGACAAATTGATGCATTATATAGTCAGCAGATGCTTCCATAATTAAGAACAATTTGGCCACAATGTTCTATACAAATTAGAAAATATGGAGAATTCCCTTGAAGTTAGAAATTTATGTTTAATTAATTTTTTTATGGTGAAGAATGTTTTGCCTATGAACTTATTGAAAAGTTACCTTAAGGAAATACTACATCAATGATTCCCAACCCTGTTCTGGGGACCCCTCAGCCAGTCGGGTTTTCAAGATATCTGCAATGAATATGCATGAGAGAAAATTTGCATGCACTGCCTTTATAACATGCAAATTTTCTCTCATGCATATTCATTGCAGATATCCTGAAAACCCAACTGGCTGGGGGGTCCGCAGGACAGGGTTGAGAACCACTGTACCACATGTACCTAAAGAAGCTCTTCCTTCTATTACTGCAATTTACTATCTTCCCCACCTAAAGGGAAAGAGGAAATTTGGACATACAGAGCTCTCCATTAAATAGATGAGATAGAAGAGGATATCTGCTTGGTGAAGGCTACATTATTTGCAAACTGAATGTGAAATAAACTAGGTATTGAGATTATTCTTTAAAACTTATACTATTATGTTTTTGGAATCTAAAATTTTTATTTTCCCAGATGTAGGATCAGAAAATTTTAGATCTTCCCAGTTATGCTCTAGACTGGAGTTTTATTCTTCCTAAACATCACTGACAGTATGTAAATATCTGTCAATATAATTTGTATATATTTCTTGATCTAGCACAATTTGATGGCTTTATGACAAACATTGAAGTAAGATGTTAAAATATGTTTCTTTGGGTTCATTATGAGGTAGATTTTAAATTTTTATTTATGTATTTATTTATTTGTTTTATATACCGTCAATCTGAAACAATCTTAACAGTGTACACAATTATATAAAAACCTATATAATATTACAATAAAACAAATTTTGAAAATGTATCAATATAAAACATGTTATTTGCTATATAATAAAATTAAATTCAAATAAAACACAAAAATTATAACTAATATAGTAAAATTATAGATTTAAACTTAAGAAATAAAATAAAACCAATAAATTAAAATAAAACATAATTACAAAATATAAAACACACATAAGCCAGATGTTATAGTCTTAAACGCAACAAAACAGCCAAAATAAGGGATTATTGCTTGCACAGTCATATAAAAGCCTTGCACATGCAAAAACAGCCACATATGGATGTCACAGAGAGAGAGAGAGAACCCCATTATAAGGCTTACACTATGGTCCATAAACTATTATGCCATCAGATGAGAAGCATATGGATCGATAACATGGTTCACAGATGGTTCACTTCATTCCTATCTAACAGAATATTCCAAGTAAAAATGGGTAACCACAAATCTGACACCTTCTAGTATGATACAGGTGTCCCTCAAGGCTCAGCCCTTTCAGCAACACTATTCAACATCTACATGCTCCCACTATGATACTAACAAATCTAGGAATAACTTTCTTCTTATATGCTGATGACCTACAATTTTACATAGCATACTCTAGGGTGTAGATTTTATAAATTTACACACACGCGTACTTTTGTTTGTGCACCAGGCGCGAACAAAAGTACGCTGGATTTTATAAGATAGGCACGTAGCCGTGCCTATCTTATAAAATCCGGGGTCGGTGTGCGCAAGGGGGTGCACATTTGTGCAACCTGCACGCGCCGAGCCCGGATTTTTTGGAGATTTGATTATTATGTATGTAGATTATTATGTATGTAGATTTTAAACCACCTAGCATTGTAAATAGGTGGGATATAAATGTGTAAATAAATAAATGTCATATATGAATGTGGCAGCAATACCCCTAAGGAGGTATATGATAGGCATGACAGGTAAGCAGAGTGGCAGCAACAAGATCCCTCAGCTAATAGATAAGGGGCATGGCAGGCAGGCATATTAACAGGAAGACCCTAAGTTGGTATATAAGGAGCACTGCAGGTAAACATGTGGCAGCAAAACCCCCTAAGTGGTACATCTGAGGCATGGAAAGTAGGCATATTAGCAGCAAAGGTGGTACATTTTGCCATTGCAAGTAGGTATATTAGCAGGAAGATTCCCCCTAAGGTGGTACTTCAGTGCTATGGAATGTTGGCAGATTGGTAGCAGCAAGAACACAAAGGTAGTACATCTGGTAGCAATAAGGCCCCTAAGGATGTATATCAGGGGCAAGGCAGGTAGGCAAGCAACAGCAATAACACCCCTAAGGTGGTATATCTGGAGTATGGCAGGTAGGCAGAGCAGTAGCAGCAGGACCTCTAAACTGGTATATAATGGGCAATGCATGTCAGGGAGAAATAATTGCAGTAAGACCCTTAAGGTGGTGTTCAAGGTGCATGGGATGTGGGCTTGCAGCAGCAAGACCCCATAGGTGGTATATCAGGGGCATAGTAAGTAGGCAAAGCAGTGGCAGCAAGTCCTCTAAGGTGGTATATCAGGGAATAGCAGGTTGGACCCCTAAGGTGGTATATAAGGGGAAGGTAGATAGTCAGAGCAGTAATACCAAGACCATTAAGTTGGTATATCAAGAGGATGAAAAGAAGGCAGATCAATAGCAGCTAGACCCCTATGGGGCATGGCAGACAGGCTGAGCAATGGCTGCAAGACCTCTAAGATGTTACAGAAAGAGCATGACAGATAGTCGTAGTAGCAGAAAGACACAAATTGGTATTAAGGGGCATGCAAGTAAGCATGTGGCATCCAGAAACCTAAGGTGTTATAAAAGAATAGTGGCAGGTAGCAGAGTAGTGAAAAAACACTAAGTTGTTATGGAATGGCAGATAGAGCAGTAGCAGTAAGACCTCTAAGCTGGTATGTAAGAGGGATTGCAGGTAGGCATGTGGCAGGAAGACCTCCCTAAGGTGGTACACCTGGGGCATTACAATAAGGCTCATGGCAGCTAGACATGTGTTAGGAAGACTCTTATGGTTGTATATCAGGGGAATGTCAGGTAAGCAGAGGAGAGGTAAGACCCCCTAAGCTGGAACTTCTGGTGCATGGCAGGTAGGCAGAGTGGAAGGAAGACCCCTAAGGTGGTATAACGGGAATGGCAGAAAGGCAAAGAAGTAGCAGCAGAAAACCCCTAAGGTGGTATATCAGGGACATGTTCATTCATTTTGGAGGCACTGTCCATTTGTTTCATTCCATTTGGAATGAACAAAAAAATGGCCTTATTGCATTTTGCACATTTTTTTCAATGAATGCATATCACTTGTTGCTAGAGCAGCAAGCTGAGAACCAGGGAAGCCAGGTTTCAAATCCTGCTTCTCCCACTGATGAACCTTGTGACCTTGAGAAATTCACTTCATCCTCCATTGTCTCAGTTACAACTAAGAATGCATAAACACTCACCACCTATGATTTAGAATGGGTATGCGTAACATATCCACAAAACTAAATGGTGTACCAGGGATGGGAAGGAGAGGCAGGAGCAGAAAATAAAAACAACATGCAGAAAATAAACATTTTCAAAAGGAGTTATGAATGTAAAAGTAACATAAAGTATATCATAGCAATTTTCAATAGCCCATTTATATGTTTGAAGTCCATTTATCTGAATTGTAACTCACCTTGAGCTCAGATTTGAGAAAAAAAGAGTAATTAAATCTAAAATCCAAATATTAATGGATGTAAAAGTGTGCAGATAGTTTTTCTGGGATAATTTTCAAAAGCAAAGTGTGTGTATACTTTACATTTGCTTGCTGGGCAGACTGGATGGGCCGTTTGGTCTTCTTCTGCCGTCATTTCTATGTTTCTATATTTGAAAATTATTGGAAAATTCATGGGGAAAAAAGTTCCTACAGTCTTTGCAACAATGAGAACAATTTTAAAAGTATTCCAAAAATGGAAAATCTCTACTCCTTGGCCTTTCAATCTAGTGAAGATACACAACAAAAACCAAATAAGGGACTTTGAGGAAACATAGTCAGAGGATATGTTCTCAATTGATATGGTTTATCTGCTTTCTCAAAACTATCATGATATTCCCTACGTTCACTTTAAATATCAGAAGTATAAATAATCCTATCACTTATTTATAAGAGTTTTGTTTTTATTTGAAATGTCAGCTTCTCTTCTTGGCTTTATGCCCTTCCTCTGTGCTGACATCAATCTGAACATGCTCATTGTGCTTGTCACTCTTATTCCAGGTGTGCATGATCCCATCTGGGGCAAATTGGATAGTATAAAATTGATTATTACTGGAGGAGAGATGGAAATGAAGTTGATTGCAGACAAAGAGCAAATAAAGTCCACTTATTCAAAAGTTCTGAGCTCTTCATACCCTCTTCCCATATCAGCAGCACTTTTTGTAGGCAAGATATTAATAATTTTGTTCCATTGAATCTGAGAATATCTTTCTGTCATCTATTTTTTTTAAGCTCTGAATTGCAGTGCATAAAGCTTTTTGTGAATAGGGAAAGCAAATATAATATTTGTCTTACAAAGTTGTACCAGAACAATTCTTTAGTTAGATTTCCCCATGGAACCACATACACACACAAAACAATATCCATAAGAAAAAGTACTTGTCATTTTTTTCATGGACATGTGAAATGGCTTTGACATTTTCAAGGGCAGTTCATCTCTATTAGGATCATATAATTCTCTGACAATACACAGTGGACTGATTTTCAATTAATTACATTTACATTACCTCCAGTATGATCCTGGGTCACTGTGACATGCAATTTTTTTCTCCTTTGTTTTGTGTTCATTACAATTCCCAACGCATGATGCAATATCTATCAATAAGATTCACATCCATTAATTGCTTCTAAATTGAAAAAAATATAGAAATTGTTAGGATGATCATGAACATGTGACTGCTGCATATTTGTAGGGATGTGCATTTGTTTTGAACGTATGTGCAATCCGCAACGGATAGATCCCTATTTGTTGCATTCATGGGTTCACGAAACGCATGGTGAACCCCCACGAATGCAACGTATCATTACCAAATTTATCCCCACCCTCCTGACCCCCCCAAGACTTGCCAAAAGTCCCTGGTGGTCCAGCGGGGGTCCAGGAGCGATCTCCTGCATTCGGGCCGTCGGCTGCCAGTATTCAAAATGGCACCGATAGCCTTTCACTTACTATGTCACAGGGACTACCGGTGCCATTGGTCGGCCCCTGTCACATGGTAGGTGCAATGGATGTCCCACGATGGTGCTGGCCATCCATGGAATCAGATATTGATGGAACAGGAGTAAGCAGAGAATAGAGCTTATAAAAGGGTTAGGAGGGGGAGCTGCTGAGCGGAGAGGAGAGAGAGAGAGGAGTTCTGCTGCTGGCGCCTTGATGGCCTGTTAACGCCACCTGACACCCCTCGGAACAGCGGCGGGTTCTGGACCCGGAAGGAGACGCCCAGTGACGTCAGCAGCCTGCGTCTGCCTTTAAAAAGATCTGCAGACGCTGGAAACCCCGGGAGCTGCTGAGCGGAGAGGAGAGAGAGAGAGGAGTTCTGCTGCTGGCGCCTTGATGGCCTGTTAACGCCACCTGACACCCCTCGGAACAGCGGCGGGTTCTGGACCCGGAAGGAGACGCCCAGTGACGTCAGCAGCCTGCGTCTGCCTTTAAAAAGATCTACAGACAGCGCGTTGTTGCCGTCGGCGCGCTACCTAAGCCGCGCGCTCCGTAAGGGGCGCGCGGCTTTGACCGGCTTAGGCCGGCGAAGGCGAAGAAGGCGCCCAGGACTTTATTTCCAGGACATTGGAACCTCCGGTACCTCTTCAGCCGTACATTGCCTTGTTACAGAAGTGTGAGTAACCCCATATACATTGACTTTAACTTTTTCCTAATATAATGCCTCACACTAAAAGAAAGGGAAAGGTCAAGCAGGAGTCCTCAATACCAGCGAGACCTATCCCTATTCAGTCAGTGATTACGGGTTTTTACTCACCGTTGGCATGTTTAACCCCTGAGAGGCCTATTATAGAGGTAGACAAGGAGCAAGTGTCCCCTCTATCAGGCGAAGTCAGTCTAAGTCCAGGGGCTCCATCAATGCCGCCCCCCCCCCCCAGTTTACTGCTTATACCTTGGAGTCAGGCTCACATACCCTACGGAAGTCGTTGGTAGTAGTGGGCTCAAATGAGGAGGCTCCAGGGATAATGTCAGTACAAGAAAGCGAGCTTGGTAAAGCAGCTGATACATCTAAATTGGGAGAGTATAAAGTCGGTGGAAAATCAAATGGAACAGATGGGAGTCCAAACGTTCCTGGAGAGAGTATTCCATCTCCAAACCTAGGGAACACTGACAGACAAGAACTTGAAGGGAACTTTTTGTCATCATCAACCCCAATTGCTAAACCTGTAAACCCTAAGAAAGTTTCCTTAGAAATGCTATGGCAAGCTATAACTGGTTTACAAGTAAACATTACCAATTTGAATATCAACATAAAAGAGATGCAGAATGTTATATTAAATATTAATCCTTTGGTTACTAATAACAGCGCAAAGTTGGCAAAGGTGGAGGAAGAATTAAACTCGATTAAGAATGTACAGTTTAACATCATTAAAGGAGAGAATGTAATGGCTAAGAAAGTAGAAAATTTGGAAAATGTAGTCCGTTATCAAAACCTTAGAATAGTCAACTTTCCTAAGTGTAGATTAATGTCATCTAAAGAACAACTGAGAAATTACTTTATGAACGTTCTTTCAATAACATCTGAAAACCTACCTTTAATATCCAATGCGTATTTTATAGGACAGAATAGCCAAAGTAGCAATGTAAATGTAAATCAAGAAACAACGTTAAACGTCACTGATCTATTAGAGACATCTCTCTGTGCCCAGGTAGAGAGTAGGGGTACCTTGTTAGTAAAATTTTCTCAGTCAGAAGACAGAGATAAAATTCTCAAACAGTTTATGTTAAATAGAACCTCTCTCTACCTGGGCCAGAAGATATGGATCTATCCAGACATAGCGAGAGAAACTCAAACTAGGAGGAAAAAGTTTATTGTATTAGCAAATCTTGCTAAAACTTTTGGGATCCGTACCATCATAAGGTTTCCATGTAAGTGCATAATGTGGGTGAATGATAAAAAGTATATATATTATGAACCACAGGATTTAGAAAAGTTCTTAGAAGGTCAGAGGGCTCAGGTAGAAAGAGATGGGAATTCTAGTCAGGATACTGTTGGACTTTAATGTTTAGTCGACTCACTTCTGTTAATTTTGTTCTAAAATTATTTTCAAAAAAAAGTTTCTTGCTTATAGTGGCTCCCCAAATTTGTTTGGTAACTGGAAGAAGGTGATTAAGGTATGATTATTAGACATTTAAGTTGTAATTATGATAACCTTTCTTCCTCAAAAATAATTTTCATTGTATGAACATTATTGAAATGTATTTTGATTTTATTTTGTGAATTAAAATCATAAATAAAGAAGTAAAAAAAAAAAAAAAAGGGTTAGGAGTTTGCATTTAGGCCTGGCAAGGGTCTCAGGTGCAGTTCTGGATTTAGTAATAGGCAACATAGACACATGCCTAGGTCACCTAAAACTAACTCCCTCTGCTGCTTTCCGATTTCCAGGAGCGAAATACCCTGCTACCCGGTCCATAATCTGCCTACATGTGCCATAATCTTAAATATGTCCCTGCTGGGGTAGTATTGGGAGATTACTAAGTAATATTGTGTACTTTACACATGCCTCAAGGGCCCTTTAAATCCTTGTAGAACTTAACTTGAACTTCCATTTCCACTTCCCATCAAGAAAAATAAGTACACCTCATTTTTGGCAAAATAGGCACATAGTCTTTTTATGTGTGCATGTTTCCACAAAATTGCTCAATAATGCATTCCTTTGAATTAAAACAGCACACTACTGGGAATTTGAACAAACTTTCATATATAGCAGACTATGGGCAAAAATTTATTTCTGTGAAACAAACACTTGTAAAATTTTAACACAAAAGGGGTTTTTGCAAAAGGTTCAATGCAAAACACCCACACTTTTGCTTTTTTGTATTTGTGGGCAAAAACCCATTTAGCAAAAACATTTTGGAATTGAGTACATCATTATTTAATTGGCATCTGAATTCTTTCCTCTGTTGGGTGAATTATAGAGTTTTTTTGTTGTTTTTGTTGTTGTTTCTGCAGTCACATCTGTTTTGCTACCACCCCTCGAACTACTGTCTGAATCACCAGCTGTTGGTATTCTTTTGCCCCTCCCTGACCTAAAACCACTGTTGCTGTTCCTTCTCATGGCCTCTTGTAACCTCAGGTTGTTACTGTAGTCTCTTCTGAGCTTCTCTCCATGCCAGTAGCCATCAATATTGTTTCTTCCTGCACTAGGAAATGAAAAGACCCCAGTTGAAAACATTTTACTGTTAGCCATAGAATGGATCTTGTTCCATTTTATTTTTTTGTTTTTGCTTGGAAATTTCACTCTTCCTATTCTCATTTTCCTGACTATTGATTATTATTTCTTCCTCTCAGATTTAATGATTTCTATTACCTATCAGTGGCCTATTATTGTAAGTATATTGTTATTGGGATCCTTCTTACTTATACTTCAATGATGTCTAAGGATCGTAAACTGTTTCTTTAAATATTAATGAGTTATACCATCCTAGCAAATGGAATAAAGTGTAGGGCAATATCTCCTTTTTACCAATGATGCACCAATTATGAATTCTAATAGCCATATACAGGCCAAATTCTGACAGGACCCAGATGTTATACAGCAAGAGAAGGAATTTTATCCAGATGAACTTTAAATTGCATTGCATCCGTGGAAAATGAAGAGGCCTTGTCCTAAAATAGTGAAGGATTCCTTATCAGATGTGCCTGTTTGTCAGTCCTGTGCAAATATAAAGCAGATGGAGGCAACAAATTAAGATCCTAAGTAAGTGTCAGGGACATTCAAACAACAAAGCAAAGACCCTCACCCTTAGAGAAGGGGGAGCAGCCTGAGACAATGCTGACACTCTGACACACAGCTTGGCATACCAACGTTTCCCCCCCAAAAAAATGGGAGGAGGGAAAAGGACCTGCAACATTGCAGGATCCCTCCTGAAGTAATGGGGAGGGGGGAAAAGAGATGCAGTGCGGCAAAAGACCCTACACCCACCATGAGGTTATCAGCTGGGAAGAATAAGACAGGGGGACAAAGAAAAAGGAGAAGGATAGAAAGGACTCCCTGAGAGATCCCTGGAGAAACAAAGAAAAAGAAAAGAAAGAAAGAAATATAATACCCTGGGAAAGTGACCCTGAAACTAAAAGGGAGCAGGGAGGCAAGCAACGGACCCCCGGAGGAAGAGTGGAGGGTGGCTAATGTAACCTCAATATTTAAAAAGGGGTCCAGGGGCGATCTGGGAAACTACAGACCGGTTAGCCTGACTTCAATGCCAGGAAAAATAGTGGAAAGTGTTCTAAACATCAAAATAACAGAACATATAGAAAGACATGGTTTTATGGACCAAAGTCAGCATGGCTTTACCCAAGGCAATTCTTGCCTCACAAATCTGCTTCATTTTTTTGAAGGAGTTAATAAACATGTGGATAAAGGTGAACCGGTAGATGTAGTATATTTGGATTTTCAGAAGGCGATTGACAAAGTTACTCATGAGAGGCTTCTAGGAAAAGTAAAAAGTCATAGGATAGGTGGCGATGTCCTTTCATGGATTACAAACTGGCTAAAAGACAGGAAACAGAGAGTAGGATTAAATGGACAATTTTCTCAAAGGAAGGAAGTGGGCAGTGGAGTGCCTCAGGGATCTGTATTGGGACCCATACTTTTCAATATATTTATAAATGATCTGGAAAGAAATATGACAAGTGAGGTAATCAGATTTGCAGATGATAGGGATGTAAATCGTTGTTCTGACGGATGAAAATATCGTACGATATTTTCTCAATCGTCAGGAATCGGGGGTTCCCCAAAAGCGATAGGAAAACCCCATGAAATTTTTTTGGGTTCTCTTATCATTTTGGGGAGGGGGACGGGAAGAAAGGGCACACAAAAACAACCTCCAAACCCACCCTGACCCTTTAAATCTCATTATTTAGAATCCCCCACCCTCCCGAACCCCCCAAAACTTTTCTAAAGTACCTGGTGGTCCAACAGGGGTCCCAGGAGTGATCTCCCACTCTCAGGCCATCGGCTGCTAGTAAACAAAATGACACAGATGGCCCTTTGCCCTTAGCATGTAACAGGGGCTATCGGTGCCATTGGCCATCCCCTGTCACATGGTAGGATCAATGGATCAGGCTTACTTGATTTGGGGTAGTAACCACCGCAACAAACAAGCTACTCCCACGCTTGTTTAACCAGACTATGCAATTCAGTCCTTGTTGGTTGTTGTTTGAAGGTGAATCCTCTTATCTTCATTCCCCCATACCATTGAAGCAGAGAGCTACACTGAATATGCATTGAAAGTGAAGTATTAGGCTTATTTGGTTTGGGGTAGTAACCGCCGCAACAAGAACGCTACTCCCCCACTTATTTGTGAATGGCAAATCATTTTTTCCACATTTCCTCTTGCCGTTGAAGCATTGAGGAATGTTGGAGTCGCATTAATCATGTGTGTTTGTTGAATAAGGGTATTAATAACCATTAACCAATAACCAAAATGTACTGATAAATGGAATCCATAGCAAAGAAACTGGACTTATCAGTAGAGTGCTTCAGGGATCAGAACTGGGGCCAGTTCTGCTCAATATTTTCTTAGGTGATACTATAGAGTGAGAATTGAAGGAAAAGTTTGCCTTTATGCAGATGATACTAAAATATGTAACAATGTGTACACTGTTTATAGAGTACAGAAAAATATTTTTTTATCTAAGAAACATTGAGGAATGATCAAGTGCTTGGTAGCTTAAATTCAATATATATTATTTGAGGCATAGTAATCTAAGGAAGCTGATGAAGGAAGGAGCGTATTTGTGTGAGGGAGTGAAAATAGGGGCATGAAATAGTAAAATACTGATATATGCACCAAAGGGAAGCAGGGTGTTTATATTTGAGGAGCTCAAGGTTACAGAGCAGTGTGATAAAGCCGTGACCATAGCTAAAGGAATGCTACGGTGTACAGAGAGGGAGAGGACTCATCTTAGACTCTTATTAGTATCCTTCATTCTTGAAAGATCATGGATATGCTTCCTTTATGGTTATCTCAGTCTTTAGGTAGAAAGTACATTCTGTAACTAGAAAGACCCACATATGAATGGTAGTTTTTGTTTCAATGACTGCAGCATAAAATGGACACTACTTGTCTAATTTGGGAGAGGAATAGCTAATACAAAACATTATGTTGTAATGCCTCTTTGCAAATCATTCATGAGATTTCATTTAGAGCATTGTATTCCAAAGAACATAAGAAATTATTGTGCTCAGGGGTGGACACTTGTCCTGGAGCAGTGGAGAATGGCTCCTTGGTAGGGACAAGGAAGCACCTGCCCCCAGGGGTTGGAGCACTGGAGGAAACAGAGGCTTGAATGAGCTTCACCACTGGAAGCCCACGGTCCCCCAAGGGTGGAGCCCGTAGGGACCCGGGCTGCTTGGACTTAGGTGGGCCTCGCAGGGTCTCCTGGAGAGGTAGTTGATAGGCATGCCCACGGACAGCAAGGGAGCGCGGTCGGATTCGAGACTGTAGGTCAGATGCAGCAAGGAGGACCAGAACAACGTAGGCGATGACAAGGCAAGGGACAGAGCCAGAATCAGGAGATGTGGTCAATCAGGCAGAGGTCAGAATCCGAGGGTCAGTCCGAGGAATAGTCAACAAGGCAGAGGTCAGGTTCCGGAGGTCAGATGAGGTCACAGTCAGGCAGTCAGGATGCAGGCAGCAGACTGGAAGGTCAAGGAAAAGGCTGAGGTCAGTACCAGAGAGACAGTCCGAGGGTACTGTAACCGTCAGTAAAAAGTCAGGAAAGAGGTCCAGACAACTGATCCGTAAAGATAGACTTTTATTGCCAGCAAGATGCAGCTAAGACAAAGGCTTAGTACAAACTGCATGCCACTCCCCGTGGGGAGTGAACTTTTATACATTCTTTCAAGTAGGTGTAGCTTATAATCAGACCATTGCACACGTCATTTAATAGACATGATATGTTAGACATTTTACAGCAGCAATCGTATTAATACAATACAAAATATTATTACAAAATGGTAGTGCGTTTCACTGAATGTCAGTACGTAAGTGCGTAGTGCATGCCATTGCGTATCAAATGTTAGTTCATTCAATATGGCCGTGCGTTTCAATGCGTTTCAATGCTGGCGTTATTAATCAGAAATCTTCAGTTTTCTCATTCAACGATTGTTCATAGGATTGAGCTCCTGCAGTACTACTTGGGAGACGAAAAGACAGATGCTGGAACAGAGGGAGACGCTGGAACAGTAGGATGTAGGAACAAGGTGAGAATAGTAGGATGCTGGAACAAGGCTGGAAAGAGACTGGAACAAGGCTTAGAACGCAGTGACAATCTAGCACACAGTACAATGCCAACCCGATTGCCAAGGCATGGAAGTGCCGGCAGAAACTTCTTGAAGTAGTTCCTTCAAACAGGGCGCGCCGCAGAGCTAGGACCCGCCCCTGGCCCTACAAGAGGCTGGGTGGTCCGTGCACGTGTGAGCGTAGGGGTGTGGCCAATGCCACGGGAGATGCTGAACTCTGGCGTGAGGCCTGGTGCACTGTGGAAGGCCCAGCGACTGCCGCCGCAGAACGCCAAGGCCTGGAGGAGCTCGTGGCTACCAAGGGGGAGGCTGACCTGGGACCTGCAGAGGAGCCAGAAAGGTGAGCAGGCCCATGCGCTGGCCGGACATGGACGGGGCGCGCAAAAGAAATGCCATGCTGTTTAACATATTCATAAACAATATGGAAAAGGGAACAAGTGAGGTTAACAAACTTACATATGAACAAATTATTAAAACAGCAGAGTATTGTGAGGTACTGCAGAGGGACCTTGTGAGACTAGAAGACTGGGCAACTGAATGGAGATTTTTATTTTATTTATATTTTTATATTACACTTTTTGGCACATCAAAGTGGATTACATTCAGGTAATTTAGGTATTTCCCTGTCCCCACAGGGCTTATAATCTAATTTTGTACCTGAGGCAATGGAGGATAAAGCGACTTACCCAAGGTCACAAGGAATGACAGTGGGATTTCACTGTTGGTTTCACTGGGTTGTATCCCACTGCTCTAACCACTAGCTACTCCTTTCTAGAGATGTGCATTCATTTATGACGAATTAGGAAATTTCAAAGAAATTGCCTAATTCGTCATGGTTCGGGGGCCCCTCCCCCCGAAACAGATTTTCCTCTAACTCTGAGAAAAATGTGTTTTTCGGGTTTGTACGGGGAGAGGGGCACATTTTATTTTTTTAAATAAAAAACCACCCCAAGCATTAAAATTTAGTATAATACAACCCCACCCCCACCATCCTGATCCCTCTCCAAGTCTTACTAACATCCCTGGTGGTCCAGCAGGGACCCACGAACGATTTGTCCCTCCGTGCCCGGCGGGCCTGCCTTGCTCAAAATGGTGCCAATAGCCTGTGACCTAGTATGTCACAGGGGCTACCGGTGCCATTGGTCAGCCCCAGTCACATGGACATCGGCACCATCTTGTGCTCCTACCATGTGACAGGGGCTGACCAATGGCACTGGTAGCCCCTGTGACATAGTATGGGCAAAGGCTATTGGCGCCATTTTGATTACTGGCAGCCAACGACGAGATCGCTCCCGGTCCCCCGCTGGACCCCCAGGGACTTTTGGCAAGTTTTTGGGGGGTCAGGAGGCCCCCCAAGCCTCCTGACCCCCTGTAAAATTAAGAGACTGATACAGGGAAGGTTGCCAGATGAAGAAATATTCAAGTGGATTACAACATTACATAGTCATGTTTTAGAATGAAAAAATGGGCGAAAGCCGGGTATAGAGTTGTAAGTGGTCATAAAACCACAGGGAGTTTAGATACATGACTTTGCATTAAGTTAATGACAAATATTGATGTATAGGCCTCTTGGTTTTGTGGCTTACCATTCCCTTGTATTTGATGTGGTGTTTTTAGGGTATGTTGTGTGAGTGTATGGATTTAAGAAACATTTCCAGAAATTGTTCAAAAAGTTGTGATAATAAAATTGTGTACTTTTCTCTTATATAGTTGTGTGATCATAAAATTTGTAGAGAAAGTGTTTCAACATCACCCATTGTGTATACAGAAAAATTTATAAAACAGTATGAGCCAGATATACAAACAAAAGATATTACTATCACTGGAAATGCAGAGGCAAAATGTTTATTTTGGTTGATTTATTTCTCTATTCTCCAAAATTTGTTTGCTTCATTTCAAAGAGGGAAGTAATGAAGGCTATTTTTGGCTCCAAAATTGGGATTTTCTAATTAAGTTTAGTGAGGCTTTTGGATCGACATCATTAGAAGGGGAAAGAGCACACTATGGCACCAAGTATGTGTCAAATTGACACCCAAAGTAGCATGAGTAGCTCAAGGCATCATAAAGGGGAAAAATTGTATCAGCAGTGGCAGATGTTCTCCAAGGTGCTATGAGAGGAGCAAAGCAGCAGAAAATGTGGAAAAAAACAGTCCAAGGTTCCAAAAGAAGTGCAAAAGGTACCAACAACAGTGGCATGGACACCCTAAGGAAGCACGAGATAGGAAAAGCAGCACAAAGAGTGAAATGAACAGTCCAAAGGGCCATTAAGTAGGAATAAAGCAGTAAAGATAGCAGGAAAAACACTAAGGCACTGATAGAGCCGAAGCAGCCAAAAGAGTGTCATGAAAACCCTAAAAAAAACATGAGAAGGGCAAATCAGTCAATCATTGTGACAAGAACACTAGTGATGTACAAGGAAAAAAAAATAATTTCACTTCATTCATTAATTTGAAAGTTGATAGTCAGGCTTGTTTGAAACAACAAAAATGTTTTTATGTTTCACTTGTTTTACATTAAAGCAAATGAGGGAAGACCCCATTGATATTAGTGCAAAACAAAAACATTGACCAAGGCCCAGGCCTGATGCTGGGTTTCGAGGCAGGGGCCTAGGACAGGATTCATCACTGGGGCCCGCCCATAATCAGGTCTCGTCAATGAGGCCTGAGCCTAGTCCTGGGCCCAATGCATATGCCTGACCTGAGGCTAGGTCCCATCACTGAGACCTGGGACCAATTCAGGGGCCTGGCCAAGACCATGATCCATTGCCAATGACTGTGATTAAGCAAGACCCAGACTTAAGACCAAGGCCCTGCAACTCAGGAGCAGGCCTTCCGGCATCTTCTTTATTGATCTTGTGACTAAAAATGCCAACTTTTATGAGAAGGACATACTCTATTGATGTTACTGTAATGCCAGATGGTGCCATTTTGTTGTACAGCTATACAAATGGGACTAGGCTTATACAGAGGACTGAATCTCAGTGATGGGATATGATCTTGGCCAGGCACCAGCATTGCACCCAGACCTAGCTTGGTTCTTGGTGATGTGGTATATTTGGATTTTCAGAAGGTGTTCAAGAAAGTCCCACATGAGAGACTTCTAAGGAAACTAAAAAGTCATGGGATAGGAGGCAATATCTTTTTGTGGATTGCAAACTAGTTATGACAGGAAACAGAAAGTAGGATTAAATGGTCTATTTTCACAGTGGCCCTTTGCGCTTTCCATGTGTCAGGGGCTATTGGTGCCATTGGCCAGCCTCTGTCACATGGTAGGAGCAAAGGATGGCCAGCGCCATCTTAAAAAACAGCGCAGGACTGCCCCGTATCCAAAAACAAAACCCCAATGAAAAAAAAATGTATGCACATCCCTACTGTCCAGTACCCTACCCCAGTGAACACACAGAACTGTAGTGATGGACTAAGCCCTTTGCCCAAATTCTTTTCTCTCTCCTTCTGAAAAATTTTTATTTGGCTCAGACAGAGCTTCAGCAACATGCAAACTTTCTCTGTGACGTCCTGCAGAGAAATAAACTTAAACTGTGTCTGCACATGCTCAATGCTTCTATCAGTGGATTGCAGGAAAACAAAAAAAAAGTCAGCATCAATCCAAGTAGGCTCCAGCTAGGATAGGCCGCTTAAAAAATGCTTGGCCTTGTTTTCTCCCGCTTCCTTCCTTCTTCCCTGCTCTTTACAAGCCTAGCTCCAGTCACACTGGGGTCATTGTGATATCAATGGTTGGTTGCTTAGTTACCTTGAGCAGACAAAAAGCAAGCTGGCATCTGTAGTCTTGCTTGGTTCTTAGCCAATATGGCAGAAAAAAACAAATGAAAACAAAATGTTTTGTCATTTTTGGCAATGCCCTCCATTAGTTTTGGTTAACCATGAATGAGACAAAGAAAGGCCTTTTCTTTCTGTTTACCTTATTAATTTCAAATGACTACATATCCCTACAATATTATTAATGGGTACTTTATGGATATTGCTTTATGGTTACTCTTGGGTACTTGCAAACCAGACTGACCAATGTCGGTGACAGGATACTGGGCTTGCTGGCACTTAGTCTGACTCAGCATGGCATTTCTTATGTTTGAGATTACCTATAGACAACAGATTTTGCCCTTATTAAGGACAACTCAGTTCTGCATTAGGCATGCACAGAATAAAAATGTTTGTTTTGTTTTGTCTTCATTTGAAGGGGATTTTTTTTTCTCAGGATGTGTTTTAATGTTTAATTTACTTTTGTTTGCTAGCTGAAGTGAAATAAACATTACATTTCAAAAACAAAATAAAAGAATACCCCTTTTCCAACACACCTGCAACACCCCCAGCCTCCCCCTGGTTCCTTCTTACCTCTTCAGGGGGTTTTCAAAGGAAGAATGGACAAGGAATGAGCCTCTGGCACTCTTTCCCCACTAGTGGTGCTTTAAAAATGGCAGTGTTCTCAGTGCCAGCAGGAGCCAAGTTGTTTTATGGCTATAAAGCAATTTCACAATACAACAACTTGGATCTGGCCAGCCCTAAGGATGGTATCATTTTTAAACAGCAGCCTGGGGAACACCTGGGGCTCACTTCTGTTCCTTTCTGCCTTTGAAACCTGTGATGGCTTGAGTAGTTGCTGGGGAGGGAGGTAGAGGTGACTGTGGGATAGAAAAGGGCCAAATGTACCAGTAAATAGTGTGTGCTATCTGAACAACATTCTGATTTTTTGGAATGAGTCTATTTTCAGTTAGTTCCATTCAGAACAAACTGAAAATGGACTTTTTTATTTTATTTTACCCATTTCTAAAAAACAAATACCCATCCTAATTATGCTTGTCAAACTGGAAAACCTGAAAAATGCCATGGAAGAGGTCTCTCTGCATACACTCGTCAGATATGCTTCAAAATTAACTATTGGACGTATTGAAATTTCCTCTTGAGGCTACATAGACTACTTTATGCATGGAGAAAAATTATCTCAATTTAATACATTAATAAGGACCTAGAAATTTGAAAAGTTTTTTTTAAATTAGTTTGTACTTCTTTTTTAAGGCTTTTATTTTAAGATGTTTTTAATGTTCCATATTTTTTATTAATTTTACCTTTTGATTGTATGTATTTATATGGTTTTTATACTATTTTATTGTATTTATAATGATTTATTTATTTATTGTACACATCTTGATTGTTATGAAAATTGGTTTATTAAATAAAAATTGACATTGCCATTGCATCTTCAGGGTTTTGCTATGCATGCTGTTATAATCTGGTATGATTATGGACCCTGGATCATAGTGAAAGCTGTCCAAATGTTGGGGGGGGGCCTCCTGACCCACCCCCCCAGACTTGCCAAAAGTCCCTGGGGGTCCAGCGGGGGTCCGGGAGCGATCTTGTCATCGGCTGCCAGTAATCAAAATGGCACCGATAACCTTTGCCCATACTATGTCACAGGAGCTACTGGCGCCATTGGTCAGCCCCTGTCACATGGTAAGAGCACAAGATGGTGCCGATGGCCATGTGACAGGGGCTGACCAATGGCGCCAGTAGCCCCTGTGACATAGTAATTCAGAGGCTATCGGCGGCATTCTGAGCGAGGCAGGCACGCTGGGCACGGAGGGACAAATCGCTTGCGGGACCCGCTGGACCACCAGGGATGTTGGTAAGTGTTGGGGAGGGATCGGGATGGGGGGGGGGTGTATTTAATGTTTTATAGTAAGTTTTAATGCTTGAGCCGGTTTCGTTTTTCTCTCTTAGTTTTTTATTCGTTTGTCAAAAAACAAACTGAGGAAAACCGAACTTTACCCCGAAGTGTCTGACTCAAAAAACGACCCGGTAGTAAAAAACGAAGCACATCTCTGCCATCTAGTGAGTAATCTATCAGTCTGTCTCATCTACAGCTCTGCTGTGCTGGGAAACCTACACCTGGATATCCCTATACCATCTTGGTGAGACAGGTTCCCTCTGCCGAGGGTCCCTGGACTGCTACCTCTGGATCAACTCACTACTGCCACCTCTGGTGGTGTATACAAGCTGTACAATAAAAGACAAAACTCTGTGTTTGTACGTCCTGAGTCTAGCCCAGTACTGTGGCTCCCCATGGGGCTCCTCCCCGTGGGCATGGTCATCTGCCACAGTACCCAGGAATCCACTCAAACACCTCGAAACCATAACATACAGAGACCTAATCTCTTACAGTAGTGTCTCTCTTTGGCAGTGAGATGGCTGCGGCATAGTTGCATGGGTATTGTGTCCATCGGTACCCGACGCCTTCTCTCCGCCCTCCTTACCTCTTTGGCGCCTCTCTCTTCGCCTGCGGGAAGATTGGCTGCTGTGGCATCCTTCTGCCGAAGTCTTCTGGCGTCCCCGGACTGGCTAGATGCTGCAACCCGCCATGTTTTCTGGAGGCCTAGGGGCGCGTGCGCGGCACAGCCCCGACTAAAGTACCGGTGATGGTGTGAACCTCAGGGGCGTCCCCCTGAGATGACGTCATCTGCAAAGGATATATAAGGTATTAGAATTTGCTAACAGATTGAGTTAGCAAGGGTTCGGTTTACTCTACCTAAGCTACTATGCCTCCTCGGACTTACCAGGGGTACCTGCTCCTCGGGGGCTTCACTCTCTCTTTTGATTTTCAGGTGACAGTCTGGAACTGGTACTCCCTCCTCGAGGGCCCTCGTTCCCAGACTTGCTCCGTATTCTCTTCTGCCTGGAAGTCATCACGGCCAACTACATAGTGAGTTACCATCGCTCTCTCAGAGCTTTCCCTGGAACCAGGTACTCGCTCCTCGAGGGCCTATACATTACAGCTCCTGGGCTTCTATGAGACATTGTGTGAGTGTTACCATCAGGTTAGGTACATGAACTCTGCATACCCTGCCTACTCACTATATTTCAGTTTCTCTACAGCTCAGCCTCTAGGGATCGCTGTTCCAGTATCTGAGGGACTACAGCCCAGCTGGGCATTCCAGCTCACTACTGCCATCTCTGGTGGTTCAGTATACTGTCTAATAAAAGAACTAGTGTGTGACTGTCTCCTAACTCTGATCCTGACCGGTGGTCCCTCTCAGGATCTTCCCCCGGGGGAGTGGTCATCTGCCACTGGTCCAAGGATTCACCCACAACTCTCCTAAATAATAACAGATTGCTAACTCCCTAGCAGACTGCTAACTTAGTCTTCATTGAAAGGGGAAGGCTGAGTCTGAGTTGCCAGTGTTGGACGAGAGCGTAAACTCCCAGATGGCTGTTTCTTGGAGCTCTTTACCTTAGTTGAACGTTCATGCAGGTGATGATCAATTCTGCCTGCGAGGTCTATAAGTGAGTCCAAGGTATCAGGCAGCTCACATGCGGCCAATTCATCCTTGATGCAGGAGTGAAAGCCCTCTAGGAAAATTGCATGTAAGCACCTCAGATCCCAATGAAGCTCTGAAGACAGGGTCTTAAATTCAATAACATAGTCCGAAAGTGACTTAACTCCTTGTTGGAGGTGTAAAAGAGCTGATCCAGCGACAGTCTTGCGAGCCTGATCGTCAAATACTGACTTGAAGAGAGCAAAAAAAACCTGGAAAGTGACGGAGGATTGGGTCATTGCATTCCCATAGGGGTGAAGCCCAGGCCAGGGCTTTCCCATCTAAAAGAGACAGGATATATGTGGTCTTGGCTAGTACCATAGGGAAATATGTTGGTTGTAGTGAGATGTGCATACAGCACTGGTTGAGAAAGCCCCTACACAACAGGGGGTCTCCTGAGAAGCGAAGTGGTAGAAGTGTTCAGTCAAGAGTTCAACTTATTAAAAGCAGTAGTCAATGTCTCTAGGCTCCTCTGTTGTTCAGCAAGGCTTTGGGCCAGGCCAGGAATGGCCTGCAGGGCTGAGACCTGAGCCGGGTCCATGGAGTTAGGACTCTGCTATAATCTGGT
The DNA here is from genome assembly GCF_901001135.1 of Rhinatrema bivittatum. Classification (NCBI taxonomy): domain Eukaryota; kingdom Metazoa; phylum Chordata; class Amphibia; order Gymnophiona; family Rhinatrematidae; genus Rhinatrema; species Rhinatrema bivittatum. The sequence continues at coordinate 377,179,381 of NC_042615.1, read as the reverse complement.
ATGGTTGTGGACCCTGGATCACAGTGAGAGCTGACTCCACCCACAGGGAGGAGCCCTGTGGGGACTCACTACAAAAGGCGTGGCCTCAGCTGAGACAGACACAGATGTAAGAGACTTTATTATACTGAAAATGTGGTATTACCCACAACGTGAAGAGAAGACACAGTCCAGAGTAGTAAGGCTGCTCGATAATGATATCCCTGGTAGTGGCCCGCAGAGCGGGGTACGCCAGGGATCTCCTCTCGTGATGACACACCTCTCAGAGTGGATCCGGTAGTGGCCCGCAGCGCGGGGTATGATGAGGATCAGTGAGTAGTAGTTCAGAGAGGTGCAGGATGTCAGCAGAGCAATGATGATGATGGTACTCACTCCGTAGTGTAGAAAGGTAGCTGGGATGAGCACGGTAGTGGCCCGAAGCATGGGGTACACTGGTGGTTCGGTCAGCAAGATGGTAGAAGGCGAGAGTAGCACTCACAAGGCTGAACAGGCAGGATCCCAAATGAGGAAGAATGGATTCTTCAGGCAGGAAGGCCCTCCGAGGAGCGGATGAACAGAACGTAACAATGCCTCCGAGGAGTGGGTACCTAAGGCATTCTAAGTCCAGGAGTTCAGGAACCAGTTCAGAACAGTGAAGCAAAGCATCTCCAAAGACGTGGAATAAGCAGGAAGGCAGTCCTTGCTAACTCATAGGAAGCATAGGCTGAATGGTATAAATACCCTTGGCGGGTGACGTCATGTGGAGGGGACGCTCCAAGGTTCCCGCCATGATGTGAATAAGAGATGGGCTGGCAAACAAACGCATGCCCTAGGTAATCCCCAATTCAAGATGGCGTACGGGATCACTCACACCATCCCAGGGACACCGAGGAAGTCGGCGTTTGCAGGCAGAGGCCAACATGGCTCCAAGAATCACTGGTGCAGGGAAACGAGAGGTGAGCTGCAAAGGTCACAGCCATCTGTGACCGACGGGCACAACACATGCATTTTCAAATAATATACCATATCAAGTATATTTTTATTTAAATAAGTTGTAAAAATTATTTTGTTTTAAAAAATAAATCATGAAATAAAGAGTTGTGGACAGCTGAAAGAAAGCTATAGATCAAGTGAGGTTTTAAGGGAACTGCAACATGGAGTATATTGGGTAGACCTGATGGACCTTATGTCCTTATATTCTATCATATTATTTTTCTATATTACTCTAATTATCGGAGCCCACACATTCAAGTGAGATTTCAATTAATCAGTTATATGAGAATTATAACTAGAATAGCTCTTCTATATCAGTACCTAGAAAATAGTTATATTTAAATAATGTACATTACAAATAGCTATACAGTTCTAAGATAGCTAAAACACATCTGTTATGATTCAACCCCATTAAAACAAAGGACAATTTCAACATAAAAGTTATTTGCTGTGCTCAGTCAATAATAATAATCATACCCTATATTTGAAAACATTAAGAGGCCTAGCATTTCTCACTAGCAGGAAAAACTCCCTTTATGTAGATTTTTCGACTGGCATCTGTTCTCCAGTATGTAATTTATTATAAGCTTAATTACAACTAGTCAAAAGTACCCAGCATTGCTTGGATTCTCTGGTTCCGCAGGCAGATGAATTTCCTCAGCCACAACTGGAACTTCTCACAGACTCCACTCTTCCTTGAGACCCGCAAAACTCCAACACAGCTTCTCTCTTTACTTCAATCCTCTGGCCTTGGTCTCCTCAGACTCTTTCTCCCTCTCTGTCTCCTGTAGAGCTTTGTGGAAACCCTTTTCTTTCAGCTTCTCACTCCTTAACTCCTTCTGGAACCCCTTAGCATTACTGAGTGTAGCATCTGTTCTTTCTCCTTGGTTCAAGCCCCTGTACAGCCTCCCACCCTGAGAATCCTTCCTGGGTAACCAGCTATTCTTCGTGGAACAACCTCTTTTATACCACTCAGACCTTCACCTATTGGACTGAGTCACAGTGCCACTCATACACTGGCTCACTCTTTCATGAATTCCACTTGACCCCTAAAGCTGGAATTTCCATATTTTCAATGCAAAGGGCCAAGGTAACCCAAATATAATATCAACAAAATGAGGAAAACCACTTCAAAAATTTAAATCAACATACTCAACAGATGAAATGAAAATAGAGGTGTCAGCAAGCCTATTGGCATATGTAAAACTTTAGATTGCCTAATCAATTCAATCATCTACCTGGAAAATTACCAAAAATATTTTTTAGAGAAAGATTTTTAAGCAAATAAAATAAACACAACAGTCTCAATGTCAGAATCAAGCCAAACTCAGCCAGTGTTTTGTTAAACAAGCTTCTTCGGAGGTGAAGACAAAATTCTTGCAAATTCATCTGACATAAAAATATAGAAACATAGAAATAATGGCAGAAAAGGATCAAATGATCCACCCAGTCTGCCAGTAAACTTATGCTTATGCCAATATCCGCTGTACCGTGCAGGTTACCCTCATACTTATCAGTTTCCCTGACCAAAAAAGTCAGGGTCTTTGGATGCTGTTTGAATCCTATTTCCCTTAACCCTTGCCATGGAAGCAGAGAACAATATTGGAGCTGCATCAAAAGTATCAGGCTTAGTGATTAAGGGTAGTAAAAGATACATCAGCAAGTTACCCCCATGTTTATTTGTTCCCCAAACCGTAAAAGTCAGGGCCCTCATTAGTTGCTGTCTGAATCCAATTCCCCTTTTCCCACTGCCGTTGAGAGCAATGATGGAGTTGCATTAACGGTATCAAGGCTTATTTGTTAAGGGTGGCAGCTGCCACACCAGCAATGTGGCCTCAGTTACCCCCATGCACTCTTATCATTATTTCCATCCTCTAACCTTTAGGGATCCACAGTGTTTATCCCATGCCCCTTTGCATTCCTTCACTAATTTTGTCTTCATCACCTCCTCCAGAAGGGCATTCCAGGCATTCAAAACTTCCATGAAGAAATATTTCCTGACATTGATTCTGAGTCATCCTTCTTGGAGTTTCATTTCATGCCCCCTAGTTCTATTGATTTCTTTCCAAAAGAAAAAGTTTAATGATTGTGCATCATTAAAACCTGTCAGGTATCTGAAGTTCTGTATCAAATCTTCCCTGCACCTCCTCTCTTCCAGGGTATACATATTCAGATCCTTTAACCTCTCCTCATAAGTCTTCCAATGCTGACCCCTCACCATTTTAGTCACTCTTCTTTGGCCTGCCTCTATCCTGTCTTTATTGAGATATGGGCACCATTACTGAATGCAGATCTCCAGGGTGAGGCCTCACCAAGGACCTACACAAGGGCATTATCACCTCTTTTTTCTTACTGGTTTTTCCTTTCTCTATGCAGCCAAGCATTCCTCTGGCTTTAGCTATCGCCTTGTCATATTGCTTCGCCGCCTTCAGATCATCTGACACTATCCCACCAAGGTCCCTCTCCCAGTCTGTGCACATTAGTCTTTCACCTCCCATCCAATACAGCTCTTTTGGATTACCGCACCCCAGATGCATGACTCTGCACTTCTTGGCATTGAATTCCAGCTGCAAATCTTTGACCACTCTTTAAGCTTTCTTAAATCAATTTTCATTCTCTCTACTCCTTCAGGTGTGTCCACTCTGTTGCAGATCTTAGTATCATCCGCAAATAGATAAACTTTACCTTCTATCCCTTCCGCGAGGTCACTCACAAAGATATTGAACAGAACCTGTACCAAAACCAGTCCCTGTGGCACTTCACTTAACACCGTTCTTTCTTCAGAGTAGGTTTTATTTACCATTACACTCTGTCTCCTGTCAGTCAACCAGTTCACAATCTACGCTACTAATTTGGCACCCACTCCCAAGCTTTTCATTTTGTCTGCAAGTATCCTATATAGGACCATATCTAAAGCTTTACTAAAATCCAAGCAAATTATATCAAGCACTCTCCCCTGCTCCAGGTCTCTAGTCACCCAATCAAAAAAATCAATCAGATTTGTCTGACAGCAACTTCCTTTGGTGACTTCATGCTGCCTTGGATTGAGCAACCCACAGGATTGTAGATAGTTCACTATCATTTCCTTCAGCAGAGTCTCCATTAATTTTCCCACCACTGAGGTGAGGCTAACCAGCCTATAGTTTCCAGCCTCCTCTTTGCTCCCACTCTTGTGAAGCAGGGCCACCACTGCTCTTCTCCAATATTGCGGCACCACTCCTGATTCCAGGGATCTATTGAACAGGTCCATTTCTTGACAGTTCATCCAGGGCCAAAGGTTTCCGCAAATCAATTTTGAATATCTGAGACCTTTTGTCCTGCATATATGACAATAGTTAAATAAATTGTCAAGAGACAGGTATGTGACAACAGTCAGATGAATTGTCAAGAATTGTGTCTTTATTCCTGAAGAAGCTTGTTTAGCAAAACACTGGCTCTGTTGGGCTTGTTTCTGAGATCAGAACTGTTGTGTTCATTTTATTTTATTAAAAAAACTTTCTCTAAAAAACATTTTTGATAATTTTCCAGGTGGAGGATCGAACCTACCAGGTGGTCTAAATTTGTAGACGTGCTGACAGGCTTACCGACACCTCCATTATCATTTCAGCTGTTGACCATACTGGCTTACATTTTTTATGTGGTTTCCCTCATTTTGTTGATCTGAAATTCCATCTTTTAACATATAGACTATAATTACTTTAATCAATCTCCAATATTCATACAGCATCTAGTGGCCAGAGTGCCACACTATGACAGACAGGTTGACTGACTGACTGACTGAAGCCTTTACATATATAGAAAATATTCATGAATCTCATTAACTCTTTTTAGACATGCAAAGTCATTCTTCTGATGGCAGCAGCATCTGTAATATAGTAAAGAAAACACACAAAGCTTTGTCACAGCATGATGTTAACATGAACTTAGGGAAAGGAGCCAAAATGTTTGCCCAAGCATTCAATTCATATACTTTCTCAATAAATATGCTGTGAAATATTTTGTATCCACCTTGATTTATAGGAAACAAAGGGAGAAAAAGGAAAATGAAAACACACATAGCAAACCTGGAAGCTGCCATCAGAAAATGAACTCTTATGCCTCAGGGAGTTACTCAAAATGATTATCTACAGTAATGGAAGGTTAACATTTAAAAAAAAGTATATTCCAATCTAACCATTATATTTTTTCCTCAATGACTTAATAGCTGATCTTTCCATTAACGTAGAACATTGGTTCTTTTGATAGACACAAACACCTTTCAATTAGACTGAATATTTGGCACTCAGCCTTTTTAGCACTTTTTTAGCCCTGACAATCCCCAGCTATATTACATAGACCACAGGAAAGATATGATCAGTGGGAAATGGAGCCTCATCTGCTGCACACATGGTTGCTAGGGACTCTGCCTGAAACAGAAAAGCACATGACAAACTGTCAAAGCTACAAATATAATAACACTCTTTTTAATTTTGACCCAGCAGTTTCTTCAATTCCTTTGGGCTTCCAGCTCAGCAGGAACCAGTACAGGCATCTTGGCCCCATGAGCCTTTTTTATTTATAAAACTGTGTAGGCTGCAATTCTAGGCAGGGAACAAAATTACATACATAAACCACAAAAAGATTGACAAACAAAACAAACAAAAATATGTATGCATCCATTCATCATCGGGCATATCCAATTTACATAATGTAAGAGGCTGGGAAAACTGCCCATGAAGTTTCTGTTTGACAACCTGCAAACTAGCCAGAACTGAGGGTACTTGCACATCACACACTTTGCACCTGCTTTGGAATAGGTGCAAAGTCAACACCATAAAGCACATATAGGAATTTCAAAATAAAATCTCAGCATGATGCTTACCTGCTTCACCATCCCCCTTTAATCCTTGAGCTTCCCCCACCACCACTAGTCATACCTTCCCCACACAGAAGGTATTTAGAATATATGAAAAAGAATATTCATATTAAAGTCTTCTGAGATAAAAATATCACTAACAACATGTATATTATATTTACATGTTCTGTTGTGGTGCCAACCAGAAAACCCTGCAGAAAAGCCAAAGAGATGCATGGAACCCATATGATATTATCCCCACGGCAATGTGTAATTGGTGTAGGCTTGGCCCTGAGAAAGCCATGAGTAAACAGAATTACAATTATTATATAGTAAATCTCTCATATCAAAACAGCACTAATTGCCAGCACTCAAACAATAACAACCCTACCTATGAAAAGACAACACCATAAATATTATATCATGCCCTGGAACACCAATATACCTTCTATTAGGAAAACAAAACAAGCCAATCTGCTTTAAATCCCTACAGAGAAACTACAAACTAGCAGATTCCCTTACCTTGGTCATATGTGCAGAACACAGTCAGACCCTTAAATACAGAATAAAGAGACCATAAATGTGCAGATAATAACTGAACTGGAAACTGCAACAAGCCAGGCTCTATATTGAATGCAACAATGGAAAAACAAAAGCATCACCATTCATCATAAAAAAATAAAATCAAGAACATAAAACAACAATCATAGTAAACAAATCAAATAAAAATAATATTTCAAAACAATTGACTAATAGAACATCCAATAATTAAAAACTCATAAAACATTTTTCAAACACCAATACAATATTTCAAAACAGCAGACATATCAAACAACACCCAATAATTAAATCTAATAAGGCTAAAAAAAAAATCCCATGCTTTCCATATATGGGAACCTTAGATTTTTAGATGATCTGAGATTGTCAAGGACTAATAGGGGGAGAGTAGGGTATTGTTGCTCACAGACTTTCTCTTCTCTCTCTGTTATGCTCAATCACACACACATACACACACACACACACACAGACACACACACACACACATACACACACATCCCCTCTGTATCTCTCTTCCATGGTCAATGTCTCACACAAACACACACACACACACACACACACACACAAACACATACACACATGCTGTCTTTCTCTCTTTCTCTGCTAATCTCAATCTTTCTAATCTAAACATACACACACACAAACACACACATACAAATACTCTCTCTTTTTCTTTCACTTGTTTCCCCCTCTGGAAGCACAAGGAACAGGAGCAGCAGAAGCCTCCTCCTTCAGCCCCATTGCCCACCAAACACTTCTTCCTTCTTGTTGCCTCCTTCACAGTACCTGAATATAATCCACTTTGAAGTGCAAAAAAGTGGAACATAAATCAAATGAATAAATAAATAAATACTCCTGCTTCTGATCTAGACCGAGGGAAGGCCAATGCTATATTTTCTGGCTGACGGTGTATGTTACTCCTTCTGTTCCTGATTTTGGGGAAAGAGGGGGAGGAGCTGTGCTGCTTCTCCTGCTACTGAATGCTGGGGATGGGGAAGGCTGATGCTTCTTCTTCTGGCCCTGCAGGCCACACTGCTTTGACTGTGGTTGGGGGGAGGCTTAAAGCCAATGCATCTTCATCCAGCCAGTGGGCCAGGCTGCTCTTCCTACTCCCAACTGGAGCAGGAGAGGTCGATGATTCTTTTTGCGGCTCTGTGGACCACACTGCTCCTGAGTGCAGATGGAGGAGATCCTGGTTTGGCCATATCCACTGGGTTGCAGCATTGGTATTTTTGACCATATTCTCCCCCACCCCACCTTCAAGGACAGCCCTGAAGGGAGAAAGACATCAAGAACAGGAGCAGCAGTTCATCTTCTCCTCCCTCAGGTGACCGAGTTCTTGAAGATCAAGGTCTGTTTTGAGAGGAGGGGATGCAGCTTTTCAGCTACATTGTGAGAAAGCAGTGGCACCCCATGATGGATGATTATTATGGCCTTGGTCATATCAGTTATAGGCAAGCTATGGCTCTGACTTTTATAGAAACATAGAAATGATGAAAGAAAAGGACTAAATGGTCCATCCAGTCTGCCCAGCAAGCTTATGGTAGTATCTGCTGTGCCATGTAGGTTACTCCCATGCTTATCAGTTTCCCAGACTATAAAAGTCAGGGCCCTCATTGGTTTCTGTTTAAATCCAATTCCCCATTATGCCTTGCCATTGAAGCAGAGAGTAATATTGGAGTCACATCAAAGTATCAGGCTTATTGGTTAAGGATAATAAATGCTGCATCAGCAAGTTTCCCCCACACTTGTTTCCCCAGATCATTAATACCCAGTTAGTAATGGCCAGGCAAACCAGAAAGTGTGTTTCCTTTCCTCTTATCCCTGAGACTCACGGCATGTGACGTCACGTCTTAAGCGGCCAATTGCACGCACAGGGGCCACTTTCCCCCGTGCAGGCGTCCATCTTCGCCGGGAGGCAGGGGAGGGGAGCCATGATCCGTTTCTGCTGATGGCTGTCTCCTCCGGAGGGCTGCAAAAAAAAGTAAGTCGCTTGGTTGCTTCACACTGCCAGTCCTCTCTCCCCTCCTCCCGGAGCAAGGCTGCTTTTCGTGCCTTGCAACTTTTTTTTCGATTTTTTTTGCTTTTGTTGCTTCGGGAGGAGGGGAGAGGACTGGGGCTGCCCCGGAGACCAGCACCCATGGACGCGGCCAGGGCAGGAGAGCGGGGGCTGGGGGAAAGTTTGCCGCCTACCCTTACCCCTGCCTCTAATGCAGGGGTAGGGGTAGGCGGTAAGTTAGCAGGTTAAACGCGCGGCAAAACTGCAGGGTAAAAAAGGGATAGTTGGGGCGTGCGTTACTGGATGGTAGGGAATAGCTAATTCGATCGTTTGCATGCAATATACATGCCACATGCGGAAGGGGTTGCCCGGGGATTTTAGGACTCGGTAGGAGTAGGTTAAAGGGGATTGGGGATCGCAGGAAGTGCTAACGCGGCCGGAAAGTGAGTAGAACGCGGGTTAGGAGCAGGGTAAACGCGGCCGCACTTTACTGGATAGACCTGCTAGTGTGCAGCTTATGTAGATGGAGGAGCAAAGAACATGGAGTAGCAGATGCAAGCTTCTGTGGAAGGCCAGCAGCAGTTCCAGAAAAGCATTCCACATGTACAGGAACAGTTCATCCAGCAGGTCCCTCAGCAACAGAGGGTACTGACACAGGTTGCTCAAGCCATGCAAGCTGCCACAACCTGGATGGATCCACCACCTCCTGTCCTGTTCAAGATAAAGACAGGGGAGGACCCGTAGATATTTCTGAGGAAATTTGAAAGGGCTGCCCACATGATGATATCCTGATATCATTCACATTTTATTTATTAATATGTTTATAGTTATGTACCCTATCTTAATTTATGTTACCAATCGTTCCATATAAATGTTATCCTATATTATTTAATCACTCAGTTCCATGTAATCACCCTGTTCCATGTAAACCGATACGATGTGCAAAAGGTTATCGGTATATAAAAGCCCATAAATAAATAAATAAATAAATAAATAAATAAATAAATAGATAGATAGATAGATAGATAGATAGATAGATAGATAGATGATGGATTGGTCAGAAGTTAGCTGGAATACATACCTAGCTAATTTGCTTAAGGGCAAAAGCCAAGCAGCATTTCAAGTGGCTAATCCAGATGGAAGATTCACCTATGCTGATGTTAAGAATGCCATCCTATAAAGAGCTAGGTATAACTCAGAAACGTACAGACAATAGTTCTGGCGGGGCATTCTACAGCCCGGGGAAAATGCCCAAAACCTGTTCTGCCTGAAAGATAACAGCTGGAAGGAGCTGCAGCCGGAGGCAAAGACCAGCCTCAAGGTAGCTAAACAGATGCTTCTAGAACAGTTCCTAGATGGACTTGGCTGGTTCATGTGGAATTGGGTCTGCCCAAACCCAGGACTCACTTTGTAAAAAGCGCTAAAATTGGTAGCTGCCTTCCACCAGGCATAATTAATGCCCAACGTAATGCAGAGGCTAGAAAGACAACCCACACAGCCTCCCTGGTGCAGCAGTGAAAATGGAGGGCCCCAGCAATGTCCCTCAGAGGTGGACAGTTAGTCTTCTCTACCTAGAACTCAGACCACAGTCTCTTCCATGTGCTTTAACTGTGGTTGCTGAGGTCACTTGGTAAGGGAGTGCAGATTTGAGGAACCTGAAGTTATGGACATCAGCTGGACCCCCGCTGGACCACCAGGGCCTTTTGGCAAGTCTTGGGGGACCCTCCTGACCCCCACAAGACTTGCCAAAAGTCCAGCGGGGGTCCAGGAGCGACCTCCTGCACTTGGACCGTCGGCTGCAAGTATTCAAAATGGTGCCGATAGCCTTTGCCCTTACTATGTCACAGGGGCTACCGGTGCCATTGGTCAGCCCCTGTCACATGGTAGGAGCACAAGATGGTGCCAGCCGTCCAGTGCTCCTACCATGTGGCAGGGTCCGGCCAATGGCACAGATACCCTGTCACATGGTAAGGGCAAAGGGCCATCGGTGCCATTTTGATTAGTGGCAGCCGACGGCCCGGGAGCAGGCGATCACTCCAGGGACCCCCCACTGGACCACCAGGTACCTGTAAAAAGTTTTTTGGGGGGTCGGGAGGGTGGGGGAAGCTAAGGGATTAGTTTTAAAGGGTCGGGGTGGGTTTAGGGTTTATTTTTGTGTGCCATTTTTCCCGCCATCCCCCAAAACAATAAGAGAACCCCCATGATCAATATCGTGGGGTTTTCCTATCGTTTTGGGGGAGCCCCCTATTTCTGACAATTTTGAAAATATCATCCGATATTTTCAATCGTCCGAAGCCCGATTCACATCCCTACTGAGATCTGCACATAAGGGATTCCTGGAAGTTCTGACTTTCAGACTTGCATGGTTAGAGAAGATCAGAGAACGAGCATTCTATATTGCTGGCCCACTTTTATGAACTCATTGCCGGAACAATTGTACTTACTTACAAATTCTAATGCATTTAGGAAAGTCCTCAAAACTTGAATATTAGGTCAGTATATGAGAGGTTTTGGTCTTATCAGAAGTATCCTTGCTTAAGTGATGCTCTCGGGCATGCGTAGAAGAATAATTTTCATTGGGTTCTGCGGGATGACTTGTTCTTATGTTTTAGTTTACTTTGTAAGTAAGCATTCATTTATATTATTTAATTTTTGATTATATAATTGGTATCTAATTTTTATTCATATTTTTATTTGGTTGGTTTTATATGTCCTGTCATTGGCATGTTTTAATTTGATTACGGTTTATGTACTATTTATTATGAATGTACTGTTGTAACCCACTGTGAACTTTGTAGCATGCAAGATATAAATATTTAAAATAAATAAATAAACATGAAAAATATGCAAATAAACTATTAAAACAAAAAAACTGTATGCAAACATATCATTTCAATATAGCATGGTTAATGTTAACATCTCCATCCTCATTAATGCAACTGTTAATACAAAACTTTCACTACATTTGTAAAGGTGTAGTTTTGTTTTTTTTTTTTGCATTAAAAACACATGCAAACATATCTGATGTGCATAGTTACAGCACTTTAATGTGCTATCATTTACTCAAAAGCATAATGTTGCACTATGATGGAAGGAAGCGCTAGGGAGCGCTCCTCAGTGCGGGACGAGGAGTGTGTGCCCTTGCGGCGAGACGGTCCTCATCTGGGAAGGAGTGGACACCAAGCCCCTGACGACCTGTGCAGCCTCAGTGAGACCAACCATGCAAGGTTTGCCTCTGAGTAGTCCTCCAACCACTCCAAGCCCTTTTGGACCTGCCGCAGGGTAATGGCAGAGGCGTCAGGCCGGACATGAGGCAGAGGTGGTTGGAGACATCTGGTATTGGAGAGGTGAAGACGCTGACAAGATGAAGACATCTGGCTCTAGAAGAAGAGATGAAGACTAAGGCACATGGAGGATGAGACAAAGACTCAGGCACGGGAGGCAAGGCAAGGCAAGGCAAGGCATCGAGACTGGACAGGACAGTAGGCTAAAACTCGGAAGACCATGGCCTCCGGCCAGTACTCCAAACAGGATCCGGCCGCAGACAGCCTCAGTGGCCTGGCAAGTCCCTTGGGCACCACTGCAAGCGGAATCAGCAGGAGTTCAGAAGAGTTGACCTCAGGACCAGGCACATCCAAGGACAAAACACTTTGAGAGGTGTGAGAAGAGACGAGCTTCAGTTGACAGAACATCCAAGGGCATCTGGACAAGAGACATCAGGAAGTTGAGTGACGACATCCAGAACATCCGAGAACCTCAAACCCCAGGACACCCAACGAAGAGCAGCAAAGGTGACCAAAGACACAGACATCGAGGACATCCAATACCGGAAGAGTCTGAGGGTTGGAACCTCAGGAATCCAGGGATAGGAAGGAGGGGGGCAGGTGAGCAATGTCCCTCAGGCACCCTACACAACCCAGGCGGGCTGGTCGCGGACCACACTGTCCCCTACACACCCTACACAGCCGGCTGGCTGGTCGCAGCCCATGAGGGGAATAGGACAAGCCCGGGAGAGGGATGGACATCTGGTCGGGCAAACATCAAAACACGAAATACATCTGGAGTGGTGGGCATCAGGGCTGGTGGACATCAAGACATGGAAGACATCTGCAGTGGCAGGCCTCAGGGCTGGCAAACATCTGAACCAGCAGACATCAAGACAGGTGGACATCTGGAGACATGAAGGACATCAGGAACATTAGAGACAACAGTGTAGAGACCAGCACGAAGAATGAAGAGGTATCCCATGATGAAACAGGAATGCCAGGCAGGAGCAAGGAGACAGAGAGTCCTAAGGAGGACTAGCCCCTTGCTAAGGCAAGGAAGGACTGGCTGAAGAGTTCTTTTGTAGAGCAGAAGGAAGGAGACACCCAGGGAAGAGTCAGGAGGACCACTCCCTCACTGGTCCTTTAAGAAGGGCAGAGAGGCACGGCCCCGAGTCTAAGGGAAGCAAGAACAGGAAGTGCAGGACCACAGACAGCGACCCTGCTGAAGACGCTGAAGCACTGAGGGAGCCGGAGAAGGGCCGCAGGTAAGCCCCAATGTGGGAGATGGCTCCCTGCTGCTGAAGAAGGAAGCTGCAAGCAGCTCCCAGCTGTAAGTGAGGTCGAGGACTGTGGCCTCCGGTCCGCAGCAGAGATGACGTCAGCAGCCCCAGCCGCAAAGGAAGGAGCAGCTTCGCGGCTCCCTTCCGCGACAGAAGAAGGCAGACTGTGGCTCACAGCAGCTCCTGCCGCTCAGAAAGGTTCGGGCTTCATGGCGGCCACCGAGCCGTGATGGTAAGAGCCTGCTCACGGCCCTGCCACAAGCAGGATCTCAACATATAAAGCCATTAGATGGTAATTGTCTATAGAGTGTCATAAGTCAGCAAATCAGCATGCAAGTCTGGGCATCTAAAGATGCAGCAGAATTTTATATACTGTGTAGTGGGAGCTGCACAGTACATAAAATATCACATATCTCTGCCTTAAAACTATATGCGTATATTTCAGTACATGCGCACATTGTAATGCAGGAAAATGCATACCTTTTCTCCTTTTATAAAAATACACAATATCTTTCACATGTATAATAACTGTAACGTGTGAGTAGTAACTCTGAATTATATCTGGAGGCATGCATTTTACAAAGAATGCGCATACTTGTGCACATGAAAATACTTGTGCAGATCCTTACAATCACCAGTTCACACACACCTCCAACAGTTCACCCAGACCTCCAGCAATTTATCGACCTCTGACTATGTAACACACAACTCACAACCATAGACAAAAGAGAGGTGCAATTTTACTTCCATGACTTAATTAACAAGTGTAAAGTGTATGGACAAGTTTGGTAATGTAATGAATAGCGATTTATGTGTGCCCCTAAACCATCCTTTTTTTTCAGTTAACATTTTTGCCTGACACTGCAATTAAACAGGTACTCCCTTCCTTTTCAAAAGAGTGAGTATGAGTGTACATGCTACTTACACATGTATATTCCTGTGTTACACATGAAACCTATGGTGCATCCCGGCCGTGTGGGTGCCGCGACCAGGCCTGCTTACCTGGTGTTATCTTCCACAAGCGCAGGCTTGCCTGCTGCCGTAACCCCCCCACCCCCCTGCATCCCTGTCGCTCACTGCGGCCTCCCTCAGCGTCTCTGTCCCTACAGGCCTCACAGCAGAGCTCCCGTTGGAGCTCCTCGTCTTCGGCCAGCTCATCCCTGCCCCTAGGAATGCACGCGGCCAACCTCTCCACTCTTAAAGAGAGCAGCTCGGGAAAACCCGCTGGAGGCGCACGCTGATGACATCACTAAGGCTCCATATATAATGCAGGGCTCAAACCCCTGTTCCCTGCCTTGGCAATCAAGTTGACACCATTGGTGTGATAGTTTGCCTCTGTTCCAAGTGTCTCCTGTTCCAGCGTTTCCTGATCCAGCGTCTCCTGTTCTAGCATCTCCAGTTCCAGCTTCTCCTTGTTCCTGTGTCCTTCCCAAGTAGTACCTATCCAGACTGAGTTCTTAATACTGACCTTTGCCTGCCTGACCATTCTCTTGCCTGCCACCTGGAACCGACCACTGCCTGCCTGACCACTCTACTGTCTGCCGCCTGGAACTGACCCTCGCTTGTCACAACTACGCACGGACTGATTCTGCTATTGACCCTTGCTTTGACTGACCTATCTCAGACTGATACTCTGACTCTGATCCTTGCACATCTCTCGGACACTCTCTTCTGACCCCCATTGACCATTGGACCAATGCACTTGAATAACAACCACGGCCTCCATGTGGCTAGACCTGCAGGTGCTGCCTGTCTCACCCAGAGGTCTCCGGAGCTTCCGGTTCAGGTCTAGCTCACCCACTCTGCATAAGCACGCACCCTTGCTCGTGGTGGGCACACCTCTCTGATACCTCTCCAGGAGACCACCGGAGGCCCACCTAAGTCCAGGCACTCCGGGTTCCCAAGGGCTCAACCTGCAGAAACCCTGGACTGATATTGGTAAAGCTCCAGCTAGCTTCTGTCTCCTTGTATGCTCCACCTCCTGGTGGCAGGTGCTCTCTGTGTCCTACCAGAGGGCCGTACCAATCCTGCATCAGGCCAAGGGTCCACCTCCAGTGCAAAAGAACCCCTGCATAATACTTTGAAAATTGATCCCTTAGTGAATAGCGCAGTAAATGAGCTGCAAATACTTGCATTAAAAATGTGCACTTATAGCACATTTTAATAAACAGGCCACTTAGTACTCAAAAGCATGATTGTGAATGGGTCCTAAGAGATAGCTCATTTCACTCATGTGGGTTTAGATCCTGGAACCATAAGATTTATCACAATTTAAAAAGCAAGATATGCTGAGACTATCACGTGCTTGTGAATGATATGGTAGCCAAATTTCTTGACCTGTATGTTGTTACGCATGCCATCCGCGGCAGACCCGCGGCGCGGCCTCCTCAACTTCTTACAAGGACTCCAGGTCCTAGTTCCTCCTTGCTAGTGGTGGTGGGCCGCAGGCTACGACCTCGGGCCGCCCCCAGTGCCTCTGGCTCTGCCATGGTCCCCAGTGTTGCCAGTCAAGATGCCATTGATCGTCGGGCCTCTCTGTATGGTCCACAGAGAAATGCCGCCACCCACACTGCGCCCCTCCCTAGGTGCGTTCCCATTGTTAATCCTTTTGAAGGGCCCGTGGCGGGAACCTGGCCACAGCCCTGGATGATGATGTCAGACTCTCCAGTGTATTTAAGCTTAGGCCTCGCTCCATAGCCTTGCCTTTGCAACAGGTCTCTTCGTACTCCGAGTACTCGTTACTGATAGAGATTCCTCTCTATTCCTTGTTCCTGACCTTCGTTGTTCCCGGTTCCTGTCTTCATCGTTCCTGCCCTGTCTATGTTTTGGACTGACTCTACGGATATCGACTTTGCTTTGACAACACTTCAGTCTATCTCTAGACCCAGACCTCTGCTACGCATGACTACTCTACTGCCTATCTCCAGACCCGGACCCCTGCTACGCCCGACTATTCTTCTGCCTATCTCCAGACCCAGACTTCTGCTACGCCTGACTACTCTACTGCCTATCTCCAGACCCAGACCTCTGCTATGCCTGACTACTCTACTGCCTATCTCCAGACACAGACCTCTGCTATGCCTGACTACGCTTGACTTCTCCGTGATCAGACCATCGCCTTGATTGACTATGCTATAGACTTCTACGTGTTCAGAATTCTACATTGCTTGCCACGACCTCCTCTTGCCACCGGCCCTGATCCAAGCCTGTCATTGACGCCTTTCCTAGTCTACTCCCTGGATGTGGACGTATCAGGCTTCGGCCTATCTTTGCTCGAGCGCCTCCAGCTACTCTAGGTTCCATTGGTGCCCGAGTTCCAGTACCTTACCCAGTCCAGGTTAGGACTACGCCATCTATCAACTGCTTTCTCTGAGCAGATCCAACTTCTCTCACAAACCAACCTCGAGGCCCACCTAAGTCCTGCTGGCCCCAGCACCCAAAGGCTTAACCCGCGGGGAACGAGGGCTGGTATAGGTGAATCTCCAGTGGCCTCTACCTTCATCCCTCTCCACCTGCCGACGGTGGGGTCCCGTTACGGGTTGCATCAACTCCAACTCGGCCCAAGGATCCACCTCCGATGCAACATATGTCTTAAGGCAGAGTCCCCTATATAAGTATATGTTGGTCAGAAATCATGGGATAGTTCTACTGGAAGCTTCAGTAGTGTAAGAAATGGCTTTAGAGTATCTTGTATTAAAGGTGTGCCACTTCATTGTGAATGTAAGTGAAAATTATATTCACTGCTTCTGAGGAGGCTTATTTATCTATTTATTTATTTATCATTTTGTATTTTGCTCCATTTCTTTACGTGCCCTAGCAGTTCAGCCCAGGGTGAGGTACAGATAACCCATATCAACCAATTGCAAGACATGAGTAGTAAATAATTAATACAAAAATGTCATCAGTACAATCATTACAACCATAAAAATACCAATTCAATTTCCCTAGTTTAATAATACCCAATTTAAAAGCACATTAAAACAAAATTCTCAACCTGCCTATTAATTCCAACACAGGATACCTCCCTCTCTGATCATGATCCCAAAGAACATTTCTCTCCGAACATTATCAGCAAACAGTAAATATATTTTAAAAAAGTAATTCCTTCAGGATTTTTTTTTTTTATAAAAAGTTAGATAATTTAATTCAAGGAACAATTCCACAGGCATAGAATTTCAGAGAGAAGGTGTGAAATAGCAGAATTCTCTTTGCCTAGAGAAAACTAACTTAATCTCTGCAAGGCCAGGCATGGAGAATAATGCTTGCTGTGAGGACCAAAGAGTCTTTGAAGTTTTAAAATTAATCAACAAGTCAGCCAAGTGTTTGGGCTCCCCAGATGTAAAACCTTGAATGTAATACACAAAGTCTTAAATACACAAACTGTCTATCCCCTTCCTCCTCACACCCTCTTACCCTCTTGTTGAAAATTTCTTCAGAAAATAGGAGCTGGCTAAGAAGTTGGTGTGTACCTGGCCAATGACATCCTAGAGAGAGTAAAATGTGTTTTCATCAATCAAATGATTGCATGCACATAATACTTTTTTAGGAGCATCTGGGGTTTGACAGATGGAATTTTATGAGGAGAAGGAACATATTTATTTATTTTATTTATGTATTTATTTATTTACTTTTATATACCGGTGTTCGATTTTACATATCACATCGGTTTACATTTAAACAAAATTTGCAGGAACTTATGCGTTACTTTTGTCAAATACATTAAACATTTAAATATGGGGATTGTTAAGGGATATAAAAGAACATGGGGAATGGCTAACACTACGGGATGCACGAAGGGATGCACAAAGGGGAGTGCCCCTTTGTCGTGCCCCTTCAGCGCGCGACGCCTGGTGTTCTGGCGCCGTTTAATGTCCGTCACAGTCCTCAGTGACATCAGAGGGGGCGGGTCTCCCAATCAAGGATCACACACCGCCCCTCCCCTCTCAGTTCCAGATGGATTCATATCTTTTTCTAGAGAGGTCTCACAAAGAGTCACAACAGGAAATTGTTTTTTGTATTTCTAGGTGCATAGCTATGGTGCATGGCATTTTAAGAAACTTAGGGGCAGATTTAAAAAGCCCTATGTACTTAGGCAGATTTAAAAAGCCTGGATTTATGCACTTAGGGGGGTTATGCGCACCAAGCCTATTTTACATAGGCCTGGCGATGCGAGCAAGCCTCAGGATGCACATATGTCCCGGTGCTTGAAAAATGGGGTGGGGTGGGGTGTGGGCGGTCCGGGGCAGGGCGGGGTTGTGGCCAGAGGCCTCCATAGGCCCACTAGCCCGGGAGATCGTGTGCCGGCACTCGGCCGGCGCACGCAACCTACGCCTGCCCGGAGGCAGGCTGAACTTGCATAATAAAGGTTAGGGGGGGTTTAGGTAGGGCTGGGGGGCGGGTTAGAGAGGGGAAGGGAGGGGAAGGTGGGGGGGGCAGAAGGAAAGTTCCCTCCGAGGCTGCTCTGATTTTGGAGCGGCCCCGGGGCTCCCCTAGGGCTCAGCGCGCGAAGATGCACAAGTGTGCAACCCCTGGCATGTGCTGACCCCGGATTTTATAACATGCACACGGCTGCACACGCATGTTATAAAATCAGGTGTAGATTTGTGTGCGCTGGGTTGCATGCACAAATCTATGCCCGCACGTAGGCATTAAAATATGCCCCTTATTGTCTCTTCCAATAGTCTCAGCGCAGTTTGCTTTCCCATATACAGGCTGATTTTAAATGGCCAGCACATGTAAAAAACAGGGGTTTCATGGACGGCTGGGCCTTGTGCGCACTATGCGATTTTAGATGGGGCCTGGCCGTGTACGTAACTCCCATTACACGCAGAAGTACCAGGCCAAAAAAAAAGGGGCGAGGAGGGGCGGGACTGGAGGCGGCTGGTACAGCGGCAAATGGCCGCTGTACCGGGGAAGGGAATCTTGGCATGCCCAATTGCTACTGCTCCATTGAAGAAGTAAGCAATGAAATAAGAAAAAAAAAAGGTAGGAGATAGGGTTTAGAGGGTGGTGAGGAGAGGGGAAGGGGAAGGGGAAGGGAGGTTATTTATTTATTTATTTATGGATTCTTTTATACCGAGGTACGTATAGCAATACATCACCTCGGTTTACAGTGAAACAATAAATTAGCAACCAGCTTTACATATAACAGTTTAAACACAGTAAACGATAAACAGAATGGTTAGGGTAGGGGGTAGGGAAGTTCCCTCCCAGTCCACTCCTTAATTGGAGCAGACTGGGAGAGAACTGAGGAAAGCCGCAATGCATCACCACGCGAAACTTGCACAAATCTACCCCCCTTGCGCGTGCTGCATACACAGATTACAAAATCTGGCACCTATGTGCATGCGGCCAAACGATGTTTTAACATGCGCTAAAACTAAATTCTTCGGTGTTTTCTTTTTGAAGGAATTTGTTACCTTAGTTAACCTCTTGCATGAGGAAGAAATTCATCAACTTATTTTTAATGTTCTTTTTTTGGTTCACCTGGTGGCATCTAAAAAAAAGAAATGGCTACATTCTTGTGAGAATAGGTGCATCAACCATGTAGCTTGATATTCTTGTATTAATTTGTCTTTGGCTTGTGACTAGCATATGTACTGCACCTGTATTTTGTCTTCTATCAGATTATTCCATGATTTCTAAAAATGTATTTAAAGAGACATATTTACCTTAATTAGTGATCCACTGTGAATCACTAGCTTTTAGCTTTCTTGAACGATTAGAACACATGTCTTTTTTTTTTTTTTGGGGGGGAAGGGGGTTCTTGTGATACTGCTCCCAAATGGATAATTTTTAATTTTTTTTCAACCAATATAACTCTATGTAAACTGTTCTTATACTCTACATATTGAAAAAGATGTACTGTACTGTATTGGTTTAAGCAGTGGAGGGTCTATGTTGGGTGTATACCTTTAAGCCTAAATACATTCAGCAGTAACATCTACTGAGTATAAACATAAGAACATAAGAACATTAGAAAATTCCATACTGGGTCAGACCAAGAGTCCATCAAGCCCAGCATCCTGTTTCTAACAGTGGCCAATCCAGGCCATAAGAACCTGGCAAGTACCCAAAAACTAAGTCTATTCCATGTTACCATTTGCTAATGGCAGTGGCTATTCTCTAAGTGAACTTAATAGCAGGTAATGGACTTCTCCTCCAAGAACTTATCCAATCCTTTTTTAAACACAGCTATACTAACTGCACTAACCACATCCTCTGGCAACAAATTCCAGAGTTTAATTGTGCATTGAGTAAAAAAGAACTTTCTCCGATTAGTTTTAAATGTGCCCCATGCTAACTTCATGGAGTGCCCCCTAGTCTTTCTATTATCCGAAAGAGTAAATAACCGATTCATATCTACCCGTTCGAGATCATAATTTTAAACATCTCTATCATATCCCATTTCAGCCGTCTCTTCTCCAAGCTGAAAAGTCCTAACCTCTTTAGTCTTTCCTCAAAGGGGAGCTGTTCCATTCCCCTTATCATTTGGTAGCCCTTCTCTGTACCTTCTCCATCGCAATTATATTTTTTTTGAGATGCGGCAACCAAAATTGTACACAGTATTCAAGGTGCAGTCTCACCATGGAGTGATACAGAGGCATTATGACATTTTCCATTTTATTCACCATTCCCTTTCTAATAATTCCCAAAATTCTGTTTGCTTTTTTGACTGCTGCAGCACATTGAACCGACAATTTCAATGTGTTATCCACTATGATGCCTAGATCTCTTTCTTGGGTTGTAGCACCTAATATGGAACCCAACATTGTGTAATTATAGCATGGGTTATTTTTCCCTATATGCATCACCTTGCACTTATCCACATTAAATTTCATCTGCCATTTGGATGCCCAATTTTCCAGTCTCACAAGGTCTTCCTGCAATTTATCACAATCCGCTTATGATTTACTACTCTGAACAATTTTGTGTCATCTGCAAATTTGATTATCTCACTCATCATATTTCTTTCCAGATCATTTATATATTGAAAAGTAAGGGTCCCAATACAGATCCCTGAGGCACTCCACTGTCCACTCCCTTCCACTGAGAAAATTGTCCATTTAATCCTACTCTCTGTTTCCTGTCTTTTAGCCAGTTTGCAATCCACAAAAGGACATCGCCACCTATCCCATGACTTTTTACTTTTCCAAGAAGCCTCTCATGAGGAACTTTGTCAAACGCCTTCTGAAAATCCAAATATACTACATCTACTGGTTCACCTTTATCCACATGTTTATTAACTCCTTTAAAAAAGTAAAGCAGATTTGTGAGGCAAGACTTGCCCTGGGTAAAGCCATGCTGACTTTGTTCCATTAAACCATGTCTTTCTATATGTTCTGTGATTTTGATGTTTAGAACACTTTCCACTATTTTTCCTGGCACTGAAGTCAGCCTAACCGGTCTGTAGTTTCCCGGATCGCCCCTGGAGCCCTATTTAAATATTGGGGTTACAGTAGCTATCTTCCAGTCTTCAGGTACAATGGATGATTTTAATGATAGGTCACAAATTTTTTACTAATAGGATTGAAATTTCATTTTTTAGTTCCTTCAGAACTCTGGGGTGTATACCATCCGGTCCAGGTGATTTACTACTCTTCAGTTTGTCAGGCCTACCACATCTTCTAGGTTCACCGTGATTTGATTCAGTGCATCTGAATCATTACCCATGAAAACCTTCTCCATTACGGGTACCTCCCCAACATCCTCTTCAGTAAACACCGAAGCAAACAAATCATTTAATCTTTCTGCAATGACCTTATCTTCTCTAAGTGCCCCTTTAACCCCTCAATCATCTTATGGTTCAACTGACTCCCTCACAGGCTTTCTGCTTCGGATATATTTAAAAAAGTTTTTACTGTGAGTTTTTGCCTCTACAGCCAACTTCTTTTCAAATTCTCTCTTAGCCTGTCTTATCAATGTCTTACATTTAATTTGCCAACGTTTATGCTTTATCCTATTTTCTTTTGTTGGTTCCTTCTTCCAATTTTTGAATGAAGATGTTTTGGCTAAAATAGCTTCTTTCACCGCCCCTTTTAACCATGCCGGTAATCGAGACATGTAGACGATGTGACAGATTTTTTTCTGGGAAGCAGAGTTTTCAATCTGTTTTTTGCTGTCTGGAAAAAAAAATCATTTGAGGTACACTTTTCTTAAAGGCTAGCCTTTTTTTAAGAGCCTTTGGGAGGAATTATGGGTACAATAGCATCCTATTTTAGAAGATCTCATCTTGTATCTCAGCTTCTAAGGGGCAGATTTTTAAAGGAGCGCACGCGGGGCACATTTGTGTGCGCTACCCAGCGCGCGCGGGGCAAATTTGTGTGCGCTACCCAGCGCACACAAATGTATACCCAATTTTATAACATGTGCGCGCTGCCGCACGCATGTTATAAAATCCAGGGTTGGTGCACGCAAGAGAGTGCACACTTGTGAACCTTGCATGTGCCGAATACTAGTGGAGGCCCGATTGCTTTCCCCGTTCCCTCCGAGGCTTCTCCGAAATCGGAAGCGGCCTCGGAGGGAACTTTCCTTTCGTTCCCCCCACTTCTCCTCCCTTCCCCTATCTAATCCACCCCAAGCCCTACCTAATTCCCCTCACTACCTTTGTTCTTGTTATTGTTTGGGATAGTTGTGGGTGGATCCTTGGGCCTGTGGCAGATGACTACGCCCCCGGGGGAAGATCACGAGATGGACCACCGTTCAGGCTCAGAGTTTGGAGAAAGACACACACTAGTTCTTTTATTAAACAGTATATTTAACCACCAGAGGTGGCAGTAGTGAGCTGGAAGTGCCCGGCTGGGCTGTAGTCCCTCAGATACTGGAACAGCGATCCCAGGATGGCAGAGCTGTAGAGAAACGAAGTATAGTGAGTAGGCAGGGTATGCAGAGTTCAGGAATAGAACCTTGATGGTAACACTCACACAATAGTCTCTTGAAGCAGCCCAGGAGCTGGAATGGATTAGGCTCTTGAGGAGCGAGTACCTGATTCCAGGGAAAGCTCTGAGAGAAGGATGGTAACTCACTGGTGTTGTAGGCAGCGATGACTTCCTGGAAGAAGTGGCATTCAGAAGCAGGTCCAAGAACATGAGCCCTCGAGGAATCACTATACTTCGTTTCTCTACAGCTCTGCCATCCTGGGATCGCTGTTCCAGTATCTGAGGGACTACAGCCCAGCCGGGCGCTTCCAGCTCACTACTGCCACCTCTGGTGGTTCAATATACTGTTTAATAAAATAACTAGTGTGTGTCTTTCTCCAAACTCTGAGCCTGAACGGTGGTCCATCTCGTGATCTTCCCCCGGGGGCGTGGTCATCTGCCACAGGCCCCCGAGGAGCGGGTACCCCTGGTAAGTCCAAGGAGGCAGAGTAGCTAGGAGCGTAAGAAACCTTTCCTTTCCTTTCCTTGCTAACTCCATTAGTTAGCGAATTCAGAGACCTTAAATATCTGGTGCAGATGACGTCATCTCAGGGGGACACCCCTGAGGTTTGCGCCACTGCTGGTACTTGAGTCGCCGAGCGCGCGCCCTTAGGCTTCTGGAAAACATGGCGGAGTGCAGCGTCTTGCAGGTCCAGGGATGGCGGAGGAGGGCGGCAAGATGATGCCGCGGCAGCCAAACATCCAACAAGCAAAGAGGGAGTCGCCACAGAGGTATGATGGGTGGGGTGGAGACGTCGGGCAGCGATGGTCGCAACAGTAGAGATGTGAATCGTGTCCTCGATCGTCTTAACGATCGATTTCGGCTGGGAGGGGGAGGGAATCGTATTGTTGCCGTTTGGGGGCGGCAAAATATCGTGATAAATCGTTAAAATCGTTAAAACCCGCTAAAATCGTTAAAACCCGCTAAAACCCACCCCCGACCCTTTAAATTAAATCCCCCACCCTCCCGAACCCCCCCCCAAATAACTTAAATTACCTGGTGGTCCAGCGGCGGTCCGGAACGGCAGCGGTCCGGAACGGGCTCCTGCTATTGAATCTTGTTGTCTTCAGCCGGCGCCATTTTCCAAAATGGCGCCGAAAAATGGCGGCGGCCATAGACCAACAGGATTCGACGGCAGGAGGTCCTTCCGGACCCCCGCTGGACTTTTGGCAAGTCTTGTGGGGGTCAGGAGGCCCCCCCCCCAAGCTGGCCAAAAGTTCCTGGAGGTCCAGCAGGGGTCAGGGAGCGATTTCCCGCCGCGAATCGTTTTCCGTATGGAAAATGGCGCCGGCAGGAGATCGACTGCAGGAGGTCGTTCAGCGAGGCGCCGGAACCCTCGCTTGGGGGGGGTCAGGAGGCCCCCCCCCAAGCTGGCCAAAAGTTCCTGGAGGTCCAGCAGGGGTCAGGGAGCGATTTCCCGCCGCAAATCGTTTTCCGTACGGAAAATGGCGCCGGCAGGAGATCGACTGCAGGAGGTCGTTCAGCGAGGCGCCGGAACCCTCGCTGAACGACCTCCTGCAGTCGATCTCCTGCCGGCGCCATTTTCCGTACGGAAAACGATTCACGGCGGGAAATCGCTCCCTGACCCCCGCTGGACCTCCAGGAACTTTTGGCCAGCTTGGGGGGGGGCATCCTGACCCCCACAAGACTTGCCAAAAGTCCAGCGGGGGTCCGGAAGGACCTCCTGCCGTCGAATCCTGTTGGTCTATGGCCGCCGCCATTTTTCGGCGCCATTTTGGAAAATGGCGCCGGCTGAAGACAACAAGATTCAATAGCAGGAGACCGTTCCGGACTGCTGCCGTTCCGGACCGCCGCTGGACCACCAGGTAATTTAAGTTATTTGGGGGGGGTTCGGGAGGGTAGGGGATTTAATTTAAAGGGTCGGGGGTGGGTTTTAGCGGGTTTTAGTGTGCCGGCTCACGATTCTAACGATTTATAACGATAAATCGTTAGAATCTCTATTGTATTGTGTTTCATAACGGTTTAAGACGATATTAAAATTATCGGACGATAATTTTAATCGTCGTAAAACGATTCACATCCCTACGCAACAGTTCTCTAAGTTATGCCTGCCAAAGGCAGGCATAACTTGTGCGTGCCGGCCGGCTGCCGGCATGCAAACCTCCGGCACGGACGCTGTGCCGGAGGACTCAGGACCGCCCACGCCCATGCCCCTGCCCCCTTCCCACCCATTTTTCAAATCCCTGGGTCATACGCACGTCCCGGGGCTTGCGCATGCCACCGAGCCTATGCAAAATAGGCTCAGCGTGCGCAGGGGCAGGTTTTCGGGGTTATGCGCGTAAGTTACACGCGTAACCCTTTCAAAATATATCCCTAACTGTGTAAGTGACATCTTCTACTGATGGATTGTTTTGAAATTTCCAGAAATGAATACCCTATGTTGAGGAGTTTGCTGTGTTGCTAAAATGTATTTGATAACCATCTGCCTGTTTTATTGTGGAAACCTCTAGGAACAATTGAACTGTAATATCCAGTGCACACATACACCTCTCCTGGCTGGACACTCAGTACGAGCATGGAGCCTGTATTTTGTTTGCCCCCCGCAACTTTTTTTTTCATCAAGCTTTTCATTTTTTATTAATTTTTAGTCATCTGAAGGAGTAGATCTTAGTATCGTGATGATACTAAGTAGGAGGAAACACAGAAAAGCAGTATATTTTTGGTTTTTAGTTGTGCTGCTGTCGTGTGGCAAGACTTTATGCCAGCTCCTGGGGCTGGAACTATATTTGACGTGTTAAAACTTGTGTGTCAGGTGCAGGGTAAGTTTTTGTATAGGGGGTAATAGCTAATAGCCTTATCTACAAGGCATTTACATATGATGAACACTATTAGCTATGCAGTTTGGCGTACATTTTGGATGCACTAATCCCTTATTGCATCCAAATGCATGTTCAGCCATGGGTTAACCTGTGTGCTAGGCTGAGCACGCTTTATTGCATTAGTCTGAATATTTTTGTTTAATGAACTTGGTAAAACTGGAGCCACCAATGCACAGTTTAGATTGTCCCAGGTTTGAGTTGCCTGGGACAAAGTTATTTTTCACTCAACACACAATTAATCTCTGGAATTTGTTGCCAGAGGATGTAGTTAGTGCAGTTAGTGCTGGGTTTAAAAAAGATTTGGATAAGTTCTTGGACGAGAAGTCCATTAACTACTAGAGATGTGAATCGTGTGATCGATCATCTTAATGATCGATTTTGGCTGGGGGGGGAGGGAATCGGATCGTCGCGGTTTTATTTTTTTAAATATCGTGTAAATCGGGGGAGGGCGGGAAAACCGGCACACTAAAACAACCCTAAAACCCACCCCGACCCTTTAAAATAAATCCCCCACCCTCCTGAACCCCTCCAAAATGTTTTAAATTACCTGGGGTCCAGTGGGGGGGTCCCGGTGTGATCTTCCACTCTCGGGCCACAGGTGCATTGATAGAAATGGCGCCGGCGCTACCTTTGCCCTGTCATATGACAGGGCAAAGATAGCGCCGGCACCATTTTGGTTCCTGTCCCCTGACGTCACGAGCGTAGGAGATCGCTCCCAGACCCCCGCTGGACCCCCAGGGACTTTTGGCCAGCTTGGGTGGGCCTCCTGACCCCCACAAGACTTGCCAAAAGTCCAGCAGTGGTCCGGGAATGACCTCCTGCACTCGAATCGTGTTGCCGTATTGCAAAATGGCGCCGGACATACGGCCATACGGCCGGCGCCATTTTGCAATACGGCAATATGGCCATACGGCCGGCGCCATTTTGCAAAATGCCGTATTGCAAAATGGCGCCGGCCGTATGGCCATATTGCCGTATTGCAAAATGGCGCCGGCCGTATGGCCGTATGGCCGGCGCCATTTTGCAATACGGCAACACGATTCGAGTGCAGGAGGTCATTCCCGGACCCCCGCTGGACTTTTGGCAAGTCTTGTGGGGGTCAGGAGGCCCCCCAAGCTGGCCAAAAGTCCCTGGGGGTCCAGCGGGGGTCCTGGAGCGATCTCCTACGCGCGTGACGTCGGGGGACAGGAACCAAAATGGCGCTGGCGCCATTTCTATCAACGCACCCGTGGCCCAAGAGTGGAAGATCACACCGGGACCCCCCCCACTGCACCCCAGGTAATTTAAGACATTTTGGGGGGGTTCGGGAGGGATTTATTTTAAAGGGTCGGGGTGGGTTTTAGGGTTGTTTTAGTGTGCCGGTTTTCCCGCCCTCCCCCTACCCCCTCCCCCTTCCCCCGATTTACGATTTTTGACGATAAATCGGGGGAATTCCTATTATATATCGCCTCTAATGATTTTTGACGATTTAAAATATATCAGACGATATTTTAAATCGTCAAAAAACGATTCACATCCCTATTAACTACTATTAATCAAGTTGACAGGGAATAGCCACTGCTACTACTGGCATCAATAGCATGGGATCTACTTAGTGTTTGGGTACTTTCCAGGTACTTGTAGTCTGGATTGGCCACTGTAGGAAACAGGATGCTGGGCTTGATGGACCCTTGGTCTGACCCAGTATGACAATTTCTTATGTTCTTATTAAACTGTGGCAGGTCTGACAACACCATTGATTTGGTGGATGGAGCATTTTCTTTGTCCACAGAGGGCAGTCATTTCCATGTCTAGTAAATTGCAACCTCTAAGCTTGGTCCACTATACCCAATGCTTGATCATTTTCAAAGAACCTAAATGACCAGTCACTAGTCATATTTTATGTACCCTAAGTTGGAGTTACAAGAGCTATTATAGAGCTATGATAGGAAATGCAGAAATTGAGTGTGCTAACTAGATTATACTGGAGGCTTCAAGTTTGTTGTTCTGCCCAAATCAGCAAGATATTTCTTGTATGATGCATGTTATAAAACATTTGTTCCCTTATTCTCTGGCTAGTCAAGGTAGCTATGGAAGCTTAAAAGAGAGATGGAGAGGAGGAAACTGAGAATGATAAAGGATCTTGTCTAAGTACAGAATCCCAGTGAGCTCCAATAATACATTAGTACTTCAACTAGGACGTACTAGGTACATGTAAATGTGTATAGTGTGAAAGCAGTTCAACCAATGTGTCAATACGAGAAGGCTGCACAACAACAGTTGATCTTCTATCTAAGTGATTACACAGATTGCCAGTCAGGGTAACTGATGGTGGATGATGAAGTATTGGAGCATGATAGCTGTTGATTTTATATGCAGAATTAAGTTAACTTCTTTACCAATGATTAAATAGAAGGCAAAGAAGGCTTTGTTTGGTTGGTAGTGCATGGGGAGGCAGATTTTATAAATTTGCGTGAGCGCGTACTTTTGTTCACGCACCAGGCGCAAAAAAAAGTACGCTGGATTTTATAAGATACGCGCGTAGCCATATCTTATAAAATACGGCCCTATCTAAACCTCCCCCCTACCTTTTGTTGGCAGATTTACGCCTGCTGAAAGCAGATGTAAATCTGCGCGCGCCAGCGGGATGCTGGTGCGCCATCACCCGACCCGGGGGCTGGTCCGGAGGCCTCGACCATGCCCCCGGGCTGGCCCCATGCCCCCAGTCCCACCCTGAACTGCCCCCTGACCATGGACATGCCCCCTCCCCGCCCCTTTACGAAGCCCCGGGACTTACGTGCGTCCCGGGGCTGTGCGCGCTCCGGCGGCCTATGCAAAATAGGCGCACCAGGGCCCTGTGCATAAATCCGGCTGGATTTACACGTGCAGGGCATTTAAAATCCAGCCCATTATGAATGGTTATTAAGCAGCATTAAATGACATTCGGGAGATCTCTTCACTTGATCACCAGTTAGTGTTTAAGCAGTGTCATAACTGATAACGATAAAGTTAATTGTGATTTTCTAAGTTAACACGGACTTGATACAATTGTGTTCTCTTATCCCCTTTTTCAAAAACTGTTCTGTAAAGGGTGCCCCATGGCATGGGAGCTTTGAACAGACAGGGTATCTTTTCATACTGTCCTACTTCTTCAGTGATACATTGACCTGTTTTAATCCTGATTAAACTGTCAAGTCCGTCTAGAAACAGAAATGTGGAGTAGGGTTTCTTCAGAGAAAGCAAAAAGAGTTCTTTGTTGACTGAAGTGTCAGGATTTCACTCTTCTATCCAGGAGTTCTGTGCATCAGTTTAAGAGAAGGTAGTGTATAGACATGGAAGAATATATGTGTATTTTCAGAGGAGTGAGCGCGTGTGGGGGAGTGGGAGTGGAGGGCAGAGTTTTTTATTTCACACACAGAATTTCCATAAATGCTTTTTTTTCATGTTTTATACTTCCTATGTCAATACAGACTTTGCTTACTTTTACTCTAATAAAAGGGTATGTGTATGTCTTGTTGCAGCTTCTTTTTTATTTTCCACCATCATTTCCTATGAAGCAAGGATGCAAAAATGTTTGAGAGGATGTATAAATTAGACATTGATCCAGTTAATATGTAGACAAGCATTTTTGGCTTCTTCCCCTTTGATTACACTATCATATATGAACATGCTTCAGGTGCTTCCTATGCCTTATTCCATTTTAATATCACATGAAAATCAATATATGATAATAAAATTGCCATTGCCGTTGCCAGATGTTGTTGACAATAAGAAAGTTACTTTAAATGTCCAAAAAAGGATAATGAGCCTCACATAATATAATTACGTCAATAATAAATGATGCGACATATTGTAGGGGTCTCTCAAATACTTCATGAATTCAAGATGAATTTTCTTTTTGTTCCATTTTTTTGTCATAAATATTGTTATGCAAACCTATTGATTATAATTCATTAATTAATTAACATAATACAAACACCGTCCCCTTCATAACTTAAAAACAATTCAGCTTTGAGTATGAGGTAATTGAATAACAGCAATACAATAAATACAATTCAGCAAAAATAAAAATGATTATTTCATCTTGAACCATTAAGACAGCAATCTATTATTATATAATCTTTTTCTAATTCTTATATATTCCCAAATAATAAATAAACACATGATTTCACAAAAGAAACAAAAGTGTTTACTACAAGTCAATTCAATAGACAAATCATGACAAAACAATAAAACTGCAGGAATTTAAAAATTTAGCATATTTACCACTCAGCAAAGATTTTTCATTCTCACAATTAAAAAAGTATGCATTTTGTAGCTCCCAGCATTACCCAAATTGTTGCTGAGAATGAAATAGAAACATCTGCATTCAGTATCAAGAATTCCTCGAAGTTGCACATCTTCTCTGTCTAATTTGAGTCTTTTTAAAATTATCCTGAAAAGCATGAATTTTCAAACATCAATTTTATAGTCAGATCTTAATCCAATAAAGCACAAAAAGAAACCGACACAATACTACAAGGTTATGGTAAATCAAAAATTACCATAACCTTTTGAATCTCATCACCTTTTTTAAGACTATTGAGCTGTGACTCTTTTCTTTTATTACATCAAAAAATAGATTTGTATTTAGGAGTTGCAATTGTATGTACCAATAATTAGCCATCAATTTCCTTGTTGGCTGAGAAATACTTGACCTTTTAAACAAAAAAATTGGATATTTTCAATCTGCTCAAGCATGGGGAGGAGTAGGGGTGGGGGTGGGGAGAGGGGAATAGGGGTTAGTAAGGAAAAAATAGGCTTCTCTATGTCTTTGGTGTGCCCTGAGGTAATGTGCAGAAACCATACATTGTTATAGGGACAGTATATTGTTAATGTGTATATAACTGAAACAAAAAAAAAAATCAAATATATCTCACTCAGCCAAAGAAATTAGTTCTCAACAGTTTTTGGAAAGCCCATTATATGACTGTTTCTGGTTGTCATCACTGGCAAGAGTTTCTTTTTGTCTCAAAAGACTATTCTTTGGCTAAAGGTGAAATAATATCAGTATTATAAACATTATCTGCTTAATTCCCACCAAATTCTTCTTATAACTAGTGTATTATTTATTCTTGCTATTTATCGTTTCCAAAATGTTGCATTCCCTGCCCCCTCTGGCACCCACTCCTAACCCTTCTACCCCATCTGAAACCCTCAAAAACCTTCTGCGACACTCAGGATCATGGTGCACTCATCCGATGATCTCAGCTGCTTCTAGGGTTGCTTTGACAGCCCGCTGGCTGCAGAAGATACTAAGGCCAGGATTCATCATTCCATGCGGAATGATGATGCCTGCACTAAAGGGGACGGGGTGGGCGAAGAAGGGGGCAGGCAGGTGATAGCCCGCAGCTGATCGCACCACGGCGGTGCGATTTCACCTGCTGCGGTGTGGCCGCCTGCAGGCTATCGCGGGCATAGCACCACCATAAAAGGTGGTGCTATTCCCCGTGCTACTGCCGGTGATAATGTTCAAAGCAGCGGTGCTGCTGCTGACTCCTCCCTAACTGGGCCCCAACTCCTCACGCCCCCCTAATTTTAATGTTACTGCCACAAAAAGGCCCTTTTCGCGTGCGATAGGGCCTTATCGCATGCATTAGGCTCTAATGCATGCAGTAAGTCCTTAGAAAATAACTCCCTAAGTTTGCTGTCAGAGTAACTGTCTCACAGCAGCTCTGGCAGTTTCTGTTTCCAGTGTTGCTTTCAAAACAATGCTAGAAGCATCAGGGATTGCAGTAAGCATGTGTGGCAATCCCAGGCACTGCACAGAACTTTTGAAAGTGCAAGGTGGTGTAGGATGGGTGGGGGCTTGGGTGCAGAGGGGGGAGGGGAGGAGGGGAAGGAGGGGGAGGAGCTGGCCAGGGGTAAATCTATATGGCTAAACTAAGGAAAAGAGGGGGATCAATTCTTTACTTTCAAATATATATTTTGATAATGTTTTGGGGCCTTGAGAAGGGAGGATTGGCCAGCAGGCCCTACATTCAGGACCGGTGCAAGGGTATTAGGCACCCTTGGTGAACTTTCTGCCTTGCCCCCCCCCCAGGTTGAGGCCCAGCCCTGCTCCAGACCTGCATGGCCCAAACTGACAAGTAAAAATTACGCAATAATAAAATGAAGAAATATAAAACATCAAAAAGAGTAAAACCATACTAGTGAAAGGAATATTTCAAAATAGCAGACAAATAGTCAGCCAATAATTTAAAAAAAAAAAAAAAAGTTACATCTCCAAAACAAAAATTAAAAAACAGCCCACACATCAAATATTAACACCCAATGATGAAAACTAACAAAACTTATCTGGGAACTTTTGATTTCCAGTTGCCTTGAGATTGTATTAGATTAGCTAATGGGGTGGGGAGTGGGGATTGTTGTGCACAGACTTTCTCCTTTCTTTCATATACACACAAATATATTTATACACATTCGTTCTCTCTCACACACAAACACACACAGGCTCTCCAACACATGCACACTCTAGTAGACACACACACACATATATACTACACACATGCTCTTTCTTCCTCTCACACCCTCTTCCTCACATACACATGTCCTTATTCACTCAGAGAGGCCCCTTCTCTCTCACACACACACTTAGGTTCCTTGTCTCATTCACACACACACCTTACACAGACTCCCTCCATCTCACTAACACCATCAGTCTCTCATATACACACAATCCCACTCACCCCTCATTCTCTCTTTCTCTCTCTCATACACTCCCTCATAGAGATACTCTCTGTCTCTTGCACACATACACACATGCCCTTCACACAGGCTCCCTCTCTCTCTCTGGCACACACACTGTTGCACAGGTTCCTTTTTCCACACACACACACATGAACGCTCCCTGCCTCTCTCTATCTCATACACACACACACACACACACACAGAGGCACCGCTCATGGCTTGTCGAATCTGCTTTTCTCAGCTGCGAGCATGATGGGCGCCACTTGCAGTTGCTTAGGTCTCCTCTCAGCCGTGAACGGGATGGGATCTGCTCGCAGCTCGTCAAGTCTCTACTCCTCTCGGCCACGACCGGGATGGGCTCCGCTTGTGGCCCCACATGGCTGTTCTTTGCTGCCCCCTACTGATTGGTGCCCTAGTCAACGGCCTAGTTTGGCCCTAGTGGACATAGCAGCCCTGATTATATTTGACACGTGAATGGGGATGAGGGATCTGGCTGCTAGGCCAGCTGACATGAGGTTTGTTTTTTTTATTTCAATCTCGCTGGGCCCTTAACTGGTGCCTGGATAACTTTATTCTGCTCTCAACCATGAAGTTAACTGGATAAATTATTTGACTAACTCTACTCTGCCCCAGAATGCCCCCCAGAAGCCACTTACTTCAGGTAAATTTTAACCGGATAATGACTTATCCAGTAAAACTTTAGCCAGGTAAGTGTCCAGGATACTCAAAGTGGCATTTTGCTGGCTAATTGTCAAGTTTTCCAGCTAAATGCCTTTGAATTTTGACATCATAGCTAAATGCCTTTGAATTTTGACATCATGTGTGGTTTCCTCCATTAACACCCCAAACAAGTGTACCAAACACTAATACATCATGTATAAAAGCTAACAATGCATGCAGCAACAATATTACATCTCTAAATATTCATCTGAACTTGACTAGGACAACTGTGCAATGATCTCAAGTGGCTGCCAGGGCTCTTAAAATTGACAAACACTTCAATGTCACAGTTAACCTCCGTGGGCACACAAAATTTGAAAAGAGGATTTCTCTGTTAAGAGGCTGGCTAAAAAGAGTACTAGAATCTATATATTCTGATTATTGAAAATGACATAAAGGCTTCAAGTCAGGAGCACTTAAGAAGCACAAGGAAAGAAAATGAAGACTGCAAATTCATTTGAAATCTGAATTTCTATTAACTATTTAATTAGATCATCAGAACAACACTAGAAAAAATACTCCTTAAATCACAGATATAATACTTAAAACAAATTGCAATTGTGCTACAAAAAGTTTCTTCACAGCAACAAATTATAATTTCATTTTTCAGACTGAGGGAAAGTCTAATGCTTTTTGTTGCTCTTGGGAGCTACTGCTGAATATTCTGATTGAAATCTGATTCTTTAAATATGGCTAGAAAGTATGTACAGCTTTTAAGTCCATGACTTTCTTACAAAACTCTTTTGAGCATGCTGCTTATCCAAAATTGCACATTGTTATGGGGTCAAAAAGCTTCTTTAATAAAATATGGAACCTCTATTACAGGCATGCAACCTCTGCATCTACAAATTGGAATGAAATATATTAAAAGTGAATAATTTAAATGAGTTTTTGCAAGTAATCATGCGCTAGTAATAGGTGTAAATTAGAATGATTATGATACAAAAAGTGCAGATTTCCTGGAGTAGTCAATTATTGATAGACAAAATGTACTTTTCCATTTTTATACTACTAGCATGTGAACATAAGAGAACAAACTGCATGGTCAGAATTAGCATTTGAGGTAAGGAAGTGATCAGCCCCTAATGCCTTTTATACTGTATTTATAGTTGTTGACCTTTACTTAAGCACAGGGCTTAATTTCTGGGGGAATGGCCTGGAACGCAGTTCTGGCACTTATTTTCATAATTAAGAGGAAGAGCAGCAGGGATGTTCTGCTCCAGCCCTCCTCTCCTGGCTGCCTGCAGGGAAGAGGAGGAGACAGGGTGAGTTGGAACAGACAACCGTTCTGCTCCTTAACTCAGTTCCTCTGCTCCTGTTCTACAGGGAACAGGAAGGGAAGTGTGTTACTGAAGCAGAATTTGTAGATTAAAGAAGAGACACAAAGACGGCTTGAATTAAGGCAAGTCTAAAACATATGAGCAGTAGTTCCAGTCATCAAGGCTGCAACCCTTGCCCTACTGATTGGCACTGTAGCCCATAAGATTCAAACTTGTGCTAATTCAGACACTTGTGTGTTTGCTACCCAAGGCTTAATTTCTGCTGAATCAATTCAGACTGGAATTCCGCCACCTTTTTTCTGGGACCCAAGGAAGTGTAGTACATTTCTGGCTCTCCCACTGAAATGGAGTGGAGCCGGTGGCATAACTTAGTTCCCACTCTTTTCCGGAAACGGAGAAAAGCACAGATCATTTCTGACTACCCAGGGTGCAGAAGAAGCAGAACAGAGCGGAGCGGATTGGAGCTGTTTGCCCACGATAACCACAGGGCTTTGATTTTTGTGCAGTTTACTGGCACAATTAAGTAGGTCATGAGGTATAATAGCTAAGGTTGAAGATATATTGGGGGAATGCCTCTCAGCACCACTGCTTCTGCCACTAAAAGCTGTAATGGCTTCCCAGCCAGGTTACTGCTTACCATGTGTCCATCCCAGGTCCCCACCTCTGCCTCTGCCTCTGGTGACCACATGAGAGAAGGGGGAAGAGGCAAGGGAGTAAATGAGGGGATGGTGGGGGGAGTGAATGAAGGGATTGGAGAGAAGCATAGTGAGGATGAAAAGAATGGCAAGAGAGTGAGTAGATGTGGTGTGGGCAAGATAGGGAGTGAGGATATCAGAAGGAAGGGAAGGGAAGTGAATGAGGGGCAAAAGAGAGTGAAAGGATTGGAGGGGCTGTGGGTTGTGTGGAGGGGGAGAATGTGGGATGATCACATTTGTTGTGGGATGCGACTGAGTGAAGGGATTGGAGGGCTCTGAGGAGTGAGATGAGTGGGAAGGACAGTCTGTAAGAGAGGCAATTGAAGGGGGCAGGGACATAGTGAATGAGGAGAGTGAAAGTTATGTTGTGGGGAGGGAAAGAGGAGATGGTGAGCAAGGAGAGCATGTAGTGCTTCTCCCTTACTTCCTCCCCAAAGGAGGTAAAGAGCAGAAAACACTTTTAAATTACAAACAGGCTGATGCAATACGGTGCGCTGGTCACAGTACACAGCTCGGCTCGTGATTGGATGCGTGTTTTGGATGCATGTCCATAACCCATGATGTAAAATGGGGGTCAGTGCATTCAAAAGGCACGTCCAATTGCGAGTGTAGGTAATAGCGCTCATCACATGTAAATGCATGCTGATGAGGATATTATCTAGTCCTCTGATGCAAGAAAAAAAAATGTGCTTCTGACATGCAGATTTTTACTTGCCAAAATTAATGCCTGCCCCGAGCAGGCATTAATTTTGTAGGAGTCCAAAAGGTGCACAGAAAATACAGCGTTTCTGTACTTCCACTGACTTAATATCGTGCTGATATTACACTTAATATCATGCTGATATTAAGTCATAGGAACTAAAAAATTAGAACCCCCCACCCCCAAAAAAAAAATAAATTAAAAAAAATAAAAGTGCCAGTGGTCAGGTTAGGAAAAGGGACGCTCATTTAATGTGGCTGAGCACAGGTTAGGAAAAAAGACACTCTAAAATTGAAAATCCTTTTTCCTAACTGGCTGACAGCCACCTCTCCCAGATGCCCACTGCCGAGGAGTTGCTAAGGGCATGCAATTTCCCCTAGTGCCTCCTTTTCACCATGGCACCCGATTTAAATATTAAGTTGGGTGCCTGGGGGAGGTGCATCAGCGCACATTTAGGGAGTGGGCACTCAATCATGAGCACCTATTTACCTTGTGCCGATATTGCATCGGCCTGTTTCTGAGGCAGCTGAGGATAGCGGGTGGTGTATACCATTCTACTACCAACTCCTAAGGCAGAGGATAGCTAGCTGATTTTTGCCTGAAGAGGAAAGCTCAAAGACCATCAGGGATTAGGAGTAAAGGGCTCTAGGACCACTGGGGAGAGATGAGGAACACTGGAAGAATCATGGAATCATGGAAGGGGTGTTGGAATGGAGAACCAGGATCACAAAAGCAGGGAGGAGGAGAAAGAGGAGAGTAGAGAGAAAAGGCTTTATTCTCTCTATCCACATCCTTACCTCAGTGACTCTCCACCTGTAGCCCACAATAGTGTTCAATTCCCAATTGTCCTTTGTCCTGCAATGTTTATTGAGCTCTGGTGGTGAAGAATGGTGGGAGTTTGAGAACTGAAAGACTAGGGATGAAGGATCACTGGGAAAGTAAGAGGAAGAGTGTTTTCACATATATATGTGTGCATGAGAATGTCTGGCCGATGCAATAAACTGCACTCAGCCTA
The DNA here is from genome assembly GCF_901001135.1 of Rhinatrema bivittatum. Classification (NCBI taxonomy): domain Eukaryota; kingdom Metazoa; phylum Chordata; class Amphibia; order Gymnophiona; family Rhinatrematidae; genus Rhinatrema; species Rhinatrema bivittatum. The sequence continues at coordinate 377,142,599 of NC_042615.1, read as the reverse complement.
GCGCACAGGTTAACCCAGGGTTGAACGCGTGTTTTGGATGCATTGGACTAACATCCAATGCAAAAAGGGGATTAGCATGTCCAAACACATAGCTAATAGCGCCTATCATATATAAAAGCCATGTAGATGAGGCTATTAGATATTACCCCCAATGCAAAAAAACCACCGTGCTCCTGATACATACTTTTTAAAACTGCAAATTTAATGCCAGCCCCGGAGCTGGTGTAAAGTCTTTCCATGCATCAAGGACTCAATTAAAAAGCAAAAAATACTGTTTTTCAGTGGATCTTCTTAGTATCATCATGATATAAAGTCTGCTTCTTGTGATGACTAAAATTTATTTTAAAATGAAAAGCTTGATGTAAAAACAAATATTGAGGACGCACAATATACACGATCCAGGCCATGTACATTGTGTATGTTTATCGTGCCAGTAAGTTATCTGCAGTGAGATAAAACAGATGCTTGTATTGAGCGTCCTTTTTCCTAACCCACGCACAGCCTCGTCTTCTGGGCGCCTGAAGCTTATGAACACTAAGGATACACAATTTATCCCTAGCATATCCTTTATAGCTTAGCAGCTCATTAGAATATTGCATCATGGAGGCCCGGCGCCACCAGGTATGCAAACTGTACAATTGCACAAGGCAGCACATCCGGTGGGCGGCATCGGGAGGAGGGAGTGGCCTATATTGCCGCCGCTGGACTTAATCCTACCAGCTGCAGAAGAAGTGGAGGACCATGGTGCTGCCGGTTGGATTGGGTCCACCAGAGGCAAAAGAAGCAGGAGGCCTGTGATGCCACCGGTGGACCCGATCCCACTAGCAGCAGAAGAAGCAGGAGGCCTGTGGTTCCTCTGATGTACCCGATCCCACCAGCAGTGGAAAGGCAGGAGGCCCTTCGTGCCACAGGTGGACCTGATCCCACCAGTGGCAGAAGAAGCAGGAGATTTCAGCAGAAGAGGAAGCCCGTCCAACAACTCCTTCTCATGTGCTGGCCCTCATCCCGCTCATCCTTAATTTAGGGAGAGACACCTTCAAGCAAGATAGTAAAAAGACAGTCTTTCTGCCAATTGCACTCCATTGCCAGGGTTCTAAATTCAATGGCATATTCTGCCAGCATTCTGGTGCCTTAACTGAGGTGGAATAAATCAGAATTCATGCTAGACATGCAAGAAGGCTTCTCAAACACTGTTTTAAACAGCTCAGTAAATTGTTGCAGTTTCTGCAGCAATGGATCTGCATGCTCCCAGAGGGAGAGGCCCATGCTAAGCCCTTTCCAACCAATAATGAGAGGATGTAAGTGGCTTTTGTCAAATCATCCAGGAACAACGGAGCTTTTAGAGAGAAGTGCATGTGGCACTGATTCAAAAATCCTCGACATTTTTGGGAGTTCCACTGGTTAGTTATTAGAGGCAGCACTGGAGCTGCTATTGGTGAATGCAGAACAATGGGCATGGTCTGGGTGCCTATCCATGAGATGAGTCAATTCATTTATGTGGCTAATATTGCTAGGGCCCCTGTAGTTCTTGGATGTTAATGACTAAGCCAGGGATTGCCTGCAGGGCGGACAGGTTCCCTGGCTCTATGGCCTTGGCAACCTGTTGCAGACATGGATCCTTGGGCCAAGTCAGAATTGATGAAACCTGCAGGGAGAAGCCCTGCAGGTCCCCACCATCAGTAGTTAGACCTAGATGAGGCAGAGGCCCAACTGGAGCATTGCCTTTACCAATCCATGTTCCCCTCGGGTTGAGGCTTTGGGAACTGCCTGGAGCCAGCAGGCCTTACATTGTGGCTTCTGCTATTGGAACAGAAAAAGGAGAGGCATAACCAGTGGCAGGCTATGGTCGGAGACATGCAGCAGTCAGGCTAGTCCAGGAGTCAGGCAGTTGTCAGTGCCAGGCAGTAACGAGAAAGTCTGGAAGTCAGGCCAAGGTCAATATTGATTATCTGTCTGAAGGGAAAGAAGGGACCGATAGGCAAGGCAGGCAAACAAGGAGTGGAACAAGCAAGTGAGGCACACTGAAGAACTGAATAGGCAACCACAAGAAATGATGAGTAAGACAAGGACCAGAGAAGCTAGAGATGAAGACAAAGGCTGCTGTAGCTGAAGACTGAAGACACAGGATGAAGGATGCTGGAACTGAAGACACTGGACAAAGGATGCTGGAACTGAAGACTGAAGAATGCTGGGACTGAAGACGCTGGATGCTGGAAGGCAACTCATTCTAGTCGGATGCAGGGAGACCTGTTTCCAAGGCAAGGACTGAAGGGAGCATGGGCCTTGTATAGCCAAGTACCTGCAAGGTCATCCATGGGTGTCGAGGGGTATTTCCTGCCATAGGGTTTTAAAATCAGGGCACGTCAGGTATGCCTTTGCCTAGAGGAGCCCAGGGAGAGAGTGCAGGAGCATAAGCGTCTGCAAATGTCGGCATCATTGGCCTGCCCCCCGACTGTGCAAGGGGTCCTTGGCAGCATCGGCTGATGGTAGCTCAGGCCTGGGGCTGGAGGTAAGAATGGTGGCTCGAGGGACAACCCGCAGACCACCAATCATAATACATATGATAATTTACTCTCAGCTTCCATGTTAATTATTCTCACCTCATATGTAGATTATAATATCTATGGCCTGCAATATAGTTGGAATGTAAACTGGTCTTGTTTCTGTTCAAAAATGTTCTAATCTTGAAGTTCAGCATCTTTTATCTAACTTATAGAGTCTTTTTGTCTAGGAAAACAAGTGCAAGATTTTAATGTTTTTATTGCTTACAAATCTGCTTGTAATAGAAAATCAAAAACTGAGAACAAAAATATTGACTTCATGTGTGATAAGTCAAAAAGAGTTTCACTGCTTCTTGACCACTTTGTAACGGGGGGGGGGGGGGGGGGGGGCTTGTAAGCATTACAACAGTGCCCTAGCCATACACTGCTTTTCAAACTTACTCAGACACTCCTTAGGATTTTAATAGCATTTTTCATCTATGGTACTCACCTTCTTGCTATTTCTTGCACTTGGCTTGGCTATCCATTCTTTTGCACATTTTCTGCACCACTCCATGAACCATAACTGATTTTGTGCCCCATGCACAGCTACAATGTACAGTGTATTGCATACTTGGGTATCTCCCTACCTGTGACATGCGTGCATACTCCATGACAGAAACATACTCTCTGGACTGGTGGATCAGTCATGTGCAGCCATACTTCGACAGGGAGAGGCATCCACCTCTACAGTTGTCTGTATGCTCCAACAAAATGGCTGGCATCTCCCATGCCACTCTGCCTTATTGCTATGCCCCTCATCCTAAACTTTTGATCCTTGAGCTGCTAGGCCTTGCTGCCATGTGCTGATTTTACACCTTGGGGTTCTTAACTTCTTTTTGCCACTGTACCTTCCTGGCATACTCCAGCTCTTACATTTTGAGGTCTTCTTGCCAATCTGAAGTGCTGCTGTGCACCTCTCCTATGCTTTTGAAATCCTGATACACTCTTCATGATTCTTTGTCCCTTTATCTGTATCTTGGGATTTTTCCTGCCACATTTTCTGCTTCGTTCCGACTTCATGGTGCTTAGTGACCTGATGCCACTTTTGGTGTCACTTTGACTCTCGTGATACCATCAGTTGTTCATGGCACTATTGCTGGGCTGGCATTCTCTTTTTGCACCTTTGAATGTTCTTCCTTTTCTTTTTAACTTTCCTTCTCCCCCTTCCCCTCCCACTTTTTTCCACATAACTCTGGACTTCCATTAGTTGTTATTATAACCCCTTCATCTGACTGGGCACCTCTCTCAACGTGCTATTCTGGTCCATGGGTATAACTTACTTGAGCCTCACTATGGCCTCACCTCATTCTGGTTCCTGCAATCAGTTTGACAGCAGGAGGAAGGTAAAAGCTCGCGGTAAGTTTCATCCAGCTTTTTTGCAAAATTATTTCTAGCACGGGTCAATAAATATTCCTAATGCGTTTCAGTTAGTTTCATTTTCTTAATAGTTTTGTGATTTTTTTTTCCTTTCTTTAGTCTGTGACATCAAATATTTGCATTAAGCATTTGCCCCTTTCGGAGGTGTACCGACGCCATATCAGGTGAAAAGGTTCCTGGGAGCAACTTTTTCTTCTCCTTGGTTTGGCAACTATATTAACACTGGTTTTGACACAGGTAATTTCATTTTCTGTCTCATTTACTTATCTATCGTTTCTTTCTGCAATACAGTCACAAGCTACTTTTCTTTTCTCAGTGTCTTATTCAATAGCGGGGCTGATTCTGGTTTCCCCCGTAATGCTCCTGCATTGCAAGTAAGTCTATAAGCGTTAGTGTTCACTATTTTTTTTTAACTTTCTATTTATTAATTTTTCAAACTTACAAAGTATAACACTTTGCACAGCAATTCAGAGAGATATCATATACAATATAAAGAAATCAATTTAAAAAAAACAATATATAAAAAATAATTCACTCTCACATAGAACCAAAGAATAGGGGGTGGGAGGAAGAAGAGGAGAGAAAAAAAAACCAGCATAAAATTGCATGAAGAAACATAGACGGTGTGAAAAATTCCCCAATCAAATATGTTGGAAGCATTTTAAGAAGCCTCTGACTTAGGTGCAGGATTAGACACTCTGGCATTTAAGAAGTCCCGCAACTGTTCTGGAATAGAAAAAATAAAAATATTAGCATTCAATTTAATTATACATTTACAAGGTTAGCTTAACAAAAAGCTTGTGCCTAAAGCCTGGACTTCGAGGTGCATATCTAGGAACGCTTTATGATGTTCTTGTCATGCTATACTTAGATCAATTAGTAGTAGGGATGTGAATCATTTTTGAACGATTAAAATTATCGTCAGATAATTTTAAAATCGTCCAAAATCGTTAGAGTGCACGATACAATACAAATGCCCGTGATTTATCTTCAGGGGCATTTGTATTGTATCGTTAAATAGGGCACGGGAAAACCAGTACGCCCATATGACATAGTGAGGGCAAAGGTAGCGCCGGCGCCATTTTGAAGATTGGCAATACGGCCCGCGTGCAGGATGTCGCTCCCGGACCCCCGCTGGTCTTTTGGCAATTCTTGTGGGGGTCAGGAGGCCCCCCCAAGCTGGCCAAAAGTCCCTGGGGGTCCAGCGGGGGTCCGGGAGTGATCTCCTAAACACGTGACGTCGGGAGCCAGGAACCAAAATGGCGCCGGCGCTACCTTTGCCTTATCACATGATAAGGGCAAAGGGCCACCGGCGCCATTTCTCAATGCAGCCATGGCCAGAGAGCTGGAGATCGCGTTGGGACCCCCCACTGGACCCCAGGCAATTTAAAACATTTTGGGGGGGGTTCGGGAGGGTGGGGGATTTGTTTTAAAGGTTCGGGGTGGGTTTTAGGGTTTTTTTGGTGTGCCGGTTTTCCCGCCCTCCCCCAATTTACGATTTTTAACGATTTTTAAAAAAAAACAAAACACGACGATCAGATTTCCCTCCCCCCCAGCCAAAATCGATCGTTAAGACGATCGATCACACGATTCACACCCCTAATTAGTAGGAGGATATTCCAACCCGTGTCGAGGGCCATGGAGCCGAATGCTCAACTTCTAAGATGGTCCCAGCCTCAGACATGATCCCAGCAGGGAGCTCCCGGACAAAACACCACCAACGGCACCTTTCTCTAGGGATGTGAATCGTGTGATCGATCGTCTTAACGATCGATTTTGGCTGAGGCGGGGGGGGGGGGAATCTGATCGTCTTAGTTTTTTTGGTTAAAAAATTGTTTTATTGAGGGAAGGGGGAGGGCGGGAAAACCGGCACACCAAAACAACCCTAAAACCCACCTCGACCCTTTAAAACAAATCCCCCACCCTCCCGAACCCCCCCAAAATGTTTTAAATTACCTGGGGTCCAGTGGGGGGGGGGGGTCCCGGCATGATCTCCCGCTCTCTGGCCACGGCTGCGTTAATAGAAATGGCGCCGGTGGCCCTTTGCCCTTATCATATGACAGGGCAAAGGTAGCGCTGGCGCCATTTTGGTTCCTGGCTCCCAATGTCACGAGTGCAGGAGATCGCTCCCGGACCCCCCGCTGGACCCCCAGGGACTTTGGCCAGCTTGGGGGGGGCCTCCTGACCCCCACAAGACTTGCCAAAAGTCCAGCGGGGGTCCGGGAGCAACCTCCTGCACGCGGGCCGTATTGCCAATATTCAAAATGGTGCCGGCGCTACCTTTGCCCTCACTATGTCATACGGGCAAAGGCAGCAAAGGCGGCGTTGACGATGACAGTGGACGTCGGGGGGGGGGAAGAGCGGAGTTAGTCAAGGGCAGCCGAAACCCCCCCTTTGCCCTAACTTACCTACTTTGTGGGACAGGAGACTGCCGCGGAGAATGCCACGTCATGGCCCCGCCCCGGGTCATGATGTCAAAGGGGGGTGCCAGTGGCACCCCCATGATGACGCTTGCAGCGGGAAGTCATCAATGTGGCCCTCGACCAGACAGAGGCCAGTTGATGTTGCATCCTGGACCGTGAGTACCCCTATCTGGGGAGAGTTGATGGCCTATTGGGGAGGGGTTGCTGTTGGGTTCAACTGCTAGGCGTATAGCGGGCGGATGGTGAATAAAACGGAAAATGTCATAATGCCTCTGTATCGCTCCATGGTGAGACTGCACCTTGAATACTGTCTACAATTCTGGTCGCCGCATCTCAAAAAAGATATAATTGTGATGGAGAAGGTACAGAGAAGGGCTACCAAAATGATAAGGGGAATGGAACAACTCCCCTATGAGGAAAGACTAAAGAGGTTGAGACTTTTCAGCTTGGAGAAGAGACGACTGAGGGGGGATATGATAGAGGTGTTTAAAATCATGAGAGGTCTAGAACGTGTAGATGTGAATCGGTTATTTACTCTTTCGGATAGTAGAAAGACTAAGGGGCACTCCATGAAGTTAGCATGGGGCACATTTAAAACTAATCGGAGAAAGTTCTTTTTTACTCAACGCACAATTAAACTCTGGAATTTGTTGCCAGAGGATGTGTTTAGTGCAGTTAGTATAGCTGTGTTTAAAAAAGGATGGATAAGTTCTTGGAGGAGAAGTCCATTACCTGCTATTAAGTTCACTTAGAGAATAGCCACTGCCATTAGCAATGGTAACATGGAATAGACTTAGTTTTTGGGTACTTGCCAGGTTCTTATGGCCTGGATTGGCCACTGTTGGAAACAGGATGCTGGGCTTGATGGACCCTTGGTCTGACCCAGTATGGCATTTTCTTATGTTCTTATGTTCTTATGACCACACGTGCATGGGGTTCCTGTAGAAGATAGGGTGCGATTACACAAGTTTTCATAACGTGTGTCACGCCCCACTTTTTATTAAAAAATAAATAAATAAATGTATTTAAAATTATTTTATTTAATATTACTTAGATATGTAAATAAATCCATTCATGTGATGATTTGCTGACGATTTGCTGAATGCAGTATTAATAATTTACTTTTTTCAGCATTATCAGGCGTACCACGCCAGCTTATACAGATACCACACAAATGCCAATATTAGATGGCGGCGAGAAGATCTGGAACAAGACAAAGAGCACTGCGTTCAGATGGAAGGGCCGACCATTCACATGAAAATGCAGCCGGCGCGCAGACAGGTCAGGCAGAACAATGCAGAAATATGGCAGATGAAACAAGGAAACGAACATCTAGGAGTAGAGGAAGAAGTAGAGGTGTCAGGAGTGTGAGAAGGAGTGGGATATAGAATTGAACTTGGTCCCAAAAAAGTTCACCACCCACTCATTCCGGATAGTTGCGGCCACAAGTGCTGCACAGGTGGGACTCCAGACGGCCACAATCAAGACCTTCGCACCTCCTTGTAACGCGACCCCGCTGTGGCTGCCGGTTGTGAAGACCGACGCCGGTAGACTCGGCATCAGTTTTCATAACCGGCCGTCTGCCAGTAATGAAAACTGAAGCTGAGTTTACCGGCGTCTTCATAACTCGGCGATCTGCTGAGTTATTAATTTTTTTTTTACTTAAAAAAAGAAGTACAGAAAAGGAGTTTTTTCTGCTTTTCTGTACTTCTTTTACCTGTGCTCATCTATTAATGCATGCTCCAGGCAGGTGTTAATAACTCAGACGCACATTTATTTTTTTGCATGCGGACTGAATGAGTAATAGGCTCATTCACATGTATTTCCATATGATGAGTGCTATTACATTCACTCCATGTCTGACACGGGTTAAATAGGCGCTAATCCCCCTATTGCATTAGGGGGTGAATTAGCACCTATTTAACCCACGTCGGAGTACGGATTATACAGTGCGCTCAGCTGAGTGCACTGATTTGCATCGGCCCCAAAGTTCTTTCTTTTGCCCATGTCGGGATTCCTCAGGGAGATTATGAAATCACAGCTGTTAAGTAATGCCTTATCTTTATGATGTGCATGTATCTGAATTGGCCAAAAGGCCACATCACCACCAGTAGTTTATAATCTAAAATTAAACAAATCATAACATGATATTAATGCAAAATACCTTCACTTAAACTCAAAACTCCATTGGTTTATTTATATGTGAAATTTTATGTTAATATCTATAAACAATATGCAGAACATACCTTGCTCTGCCACCAAAATGAAACGATTCCCAAATTGTATATGCTGAAAACAATCACAAGAAATCTTCCTGCTCCATGCTCTGATTGAGACCGTGCAGGCTGACCATTTGCCATGTAAAAGAACTGCTCTTGCCTTCTCATTTAGGCCTGGATTTATCAAAACACACTAAATATCGCATGTGATAGGAAAATGGGTGTTTTATGGTAATAGCCAATTTATCACAAAGTGCACTATCTTAGCACAGATATTAGCGCAGAGTGCAATAACTTTTTCACACTTTGAGATAAGTACCACTAATGTTGCAATTCCTACCTACAACCACTGGGAGAGAGAGATAGAGAACCTAGCTATAAGGCCCTCAAAGTAGTTAGGCATTAATGCCTCTATATGAGTCCCATCAAGCTAGGTTGAGAGAACATTGTATAAATCTCATCTTTGAGTGAGTTTCCTCACTCCGAAGGACATCAAATATTCACAAGAGTGTGCTGTTCTGTTCCTACATCTCACTCTGAATGTCAAAGTGGCCATGTATGCAGCAATGGCACACAACCCTCCAGCATTGCTGGTCTTTCACCTGCACCCTTAGATGACATCAGGACAGGGACAGGGTGGGAGGAGCAGGGGCTGGTCTCTGGTCTTGCATGGAATTCTAGAGTGAAAGTTCCAAGGCTGACCCAGGGTAAAAAATCGGGGCAGTGGGAAGACGCACAGTGGCTCTTATGGTAGGCTAGAGATACTTCTGCTTCATTGGTCTCCCTTTCACCCCGCTCCCTTAGATGTTATCATAAGTTTCCTGGCAAAAGGGTTAGTTGCCCTTACAATATCTCATTTTAGTTTTGCCTGCTTTACTTCCCCTAGTTTTTCCCAACCAGCTAACGACTACTTGAGGTACTCCCCCCATTTTAACAAAGTTAGTTTTCTTGAAGTCTAGGACTCTCACCTTTGAATGAACCTTCATCTCCTGAACTCTAATACTGAACCACACCATCCAGGGATCAATGGATCCCAGATGATTGTCTACTACAACATCAGAGATACTGTCCTGTTGTAAGCACCAGGTCCAATATCACCCCCTCCCTTATAGGTTCTATTACCAGTTTACAGAACAGTTCTTCTTGCTGAGAATCCAGGATTTCATGCTTCTAGAAGACAGTGCAGCCATGATGTGCCAATCAATATCCATCAGCTTGAAATCCCTTAGTAATAGTACCTCCCCTTTCATGGCAATTTTGTGCATCTCCTCTACTAGAACTGTATCCATTTCCTCTGTCCGTGAATAAGCTCTGCATATTTTACTAATATAAATAGATGTTGCATTCCTTCTTACCAGATTTACCCACAGTGCCTCCTCTTTACCTTGTAAGGCTTGCAATTCTGTTGCTTTAATATTATTTTTAATATATAGTACCACACCTCCTCCCTTCCTTCCTACCATGTCCTTTCTGAAAAAATAGTATACCATTATTACTATATCCCAGTTATGGTTTAACATGTACCATGTCTCCATGACAGCCATTATATCCAAATCAGCTTCTTCCATGGTTACCTCTAAATCTGGAACTTTTTTCTATACTATAAGCATTAGTGTACATAACTTACTAGACGTTACCTTTTTTTTCAATATTTTTATAAGTATTTATTGTTTTACTTACCTTACGATTTTACTCACTCATCCATAATGATCCTAGTTTAAAGCCTCCCTCTGTAGGTTTGCCAGTCTGTATTGGAAGATGATGTCCACCTTCTTCAACAGGTGGACCCTATCTCTGCTCAATAGTTCTTGAAACATCATTCCATGATCCAGGAAGCCAAAACATTATCAACACTATCTACACAGTCATTCATTAATCTCCAGAATGTGAGATTTCCTGCTTGGGCCTTTATCCTTGACTGGGATGATAGAGGAGAATATCACCTGTGCACCTATCTGCTTTAACCTCTCTCCCAGGACCATAAAGTCACTTTTGATATGATCTGTGTGGTACCTAGCCAACATGGATGAGCAGTATCAGATAGTAATCAGGACGCTTGAACATTTTCGGCAATCTCTCCATAATGTCTTGGATTTTGGCACCCTGCAGACAGCACATTTCCCAGGTAATATATCTTGTCAGCAGATATATCCCTCAGAAGGGTTCTAGAGAAATGAGTCAGCAACCACCATTACCTTCTGCTTCCAAAGTAAAGTGGTTGCTGATCCCACAGCTGGGATGGTGTTACGGGTTTAGACCATGCACAATGGTATCCTGCCCAGGGTCTCTGACCTGTGGGGCTAATGTCAAATAAACACAAACAATTGTGTTGGGGATAATTGTCAAATAAACAATTGTGTTGGGGCTAATGTCAAATAAACAAAGTAAACAAAGTAAAGTGGTTGCTGATCCCACAGCTGGGATGGTGTTACGGGTTTAGACCATGCACAATGGTATCCTGCCCAGGGTCTCTGACCTGTGGGGCTAATGTCAAATAAACACAAACAATTGTGTTGGGGATAATTGTCAAACAAACAATTGTGTTGGGGCTAATGTCAAATAAACACAAACAATTGTGTTGGGGATAAGCTCCTGGGCTTGAACCCAGGAGCTTATCCCCAACACAAAGAACCACACACAAACTTTGATTCAGTACATCATGGTTCCAGGTGAGAAAGTAAGTTTAGTTGAGCAATAGGAAGATCGAACAAATGAAATCAGATCATGTGGGAGAAATAATGGTAGATAATAACAATTGCTACATAGATATAAAATGCTTACATTTCCAAAGGATCAGCCATACTATCACGTCCAGGGCTCTCTCTCTACTCTCTCTTTCTTGCTGTCTCTCCTTATAACTACAAAGGCTTGTGAAAGCAGCCATGTTCCCTCCTGAGTTCTTATTAGATTTCAGACACAGCTGTGTGGCCTTCATCTCTCTCTCAGGCTTTAGTATAAGTTAATTGCTAGTTTTATCATCATAGACTTAGTGTATATCTAAATAAACAGACTCTTGCCTGTTTGTAAAAGTTTCACAGTGTAAGACAGTAAATAGGAGTTCACTCAGAGTTTGGCCTGTGACTTTCAAACTAGTCTGTGTCTGGGTGAAAACTCTGAATCCATATGGCCTATCCTCTATATACATCCTCATCAAAAGTAAGAAAAAAATGACTCCAACAGATGGTTTCTCTTCCTCTGCTTCTAAGGTTGCATACTGGTTCTTCAGGTCAAGGGAACTCAGAGTTATGGTATAGGGTCTAATAGATATAGTAATCTGGCTCCAGCCAATTACTGAGCACAAAAGCTTGGGATATCACTGAATGATAGGGGATGAGGTACTGGAGTGCAACAAACAGGATAGTGGTGATCATATCTGATGAATTCAACAGTTTGACAATGCAGCATAAATAGCCAGAGTTATGGTGGAATGTACTGGGAGAGGTAAAAAAAAAAAGTAGAAAAATGGAAGTGTTTATATGTATGTATAAATTACTGGGGAGATGCCATTTGAAGTTCTGTGTCAAATGTTGGGACCATAATCATTGAAAGGATGAACAAAGAGTACAGGCAATTTATAGGAAGACTAATAAAATAGAAGAGAGACTGAACCCTAAAATATTGAGGTAAAATATAAAAATGTAAATATGTCATTAGAAGAAAGGAAGTAAGATAATGATATACCAGACTTCAAATACCTTTGTTATAGCCATATACAAGAATCAATCATTTTAATTAGAAAGGAATGGCAAGAGATTATGATTCATAGCAAAAAGGAGCAAGACACAGAAGTAGCATATTGGACCATTTATTCATAGAAGGGATGATGATTGCAAGAAATAGCCTTCTTAATGGAAGTTGTAGAAGTAAAAATAGTAATGAAATTCAAGAAATACGGAATACGAACAAAAAATCCTTAATTTTTGGAAAGGGTACAGGTGGAAATCAAGTATGAGCTGTGGCCCTGCAACCGGAAGGGAAAATGGGCAAACTAGATTGCGTACAGCTGAAATCTGTGAGTAAAACGTACTTGCAGATTTAGCCTGAGTTTTCAAAGTGGATTTGCATATATAAAATTAGGGCTGTGCTCAGAGGCCCTGCCAGACTTACATGCACATATTTACACACACGTGAATCATTTTACTCTCTTCTAATCTGCCTCTGCAGAATACCTCTTTCTTGTGTACATAAAAATGCATACTTTTACATGCACAATACACCCCTTGGGCAATTTTCAAAAGCCCATTTATACACATAAAATCAAATTTTATGCACAGAAATGCTTTGAAAATCAAGTCCATAAAATAAAATGTTATGTAAGTAAAAGATATATTGTACACAAACTGCCAAAAATGCAGAGAAAAAATGCATATCACTAAACCATATCTCTAAAACTCATATACTTACCTTTTGTTGCAGTGGCCAGCCGCGGAGCCTCAAGGTCGGCCTCACTTACCCCCCAAGCTGGTGCGCACCTCCCGCGTGACTCCCCAAGCTGCTGACATCACTTCCCTCCAGCATGGCAGGGAGCCTACCCAGCCGCCGTTGTTCTGCTGCTGTTGTGCTGCCTGGCTCTGGTGCTGCTAGGCACACACGCACGGTTTTCAATTAGATTTAAAGGGGTTGCAGCGGAAAACCACCCGCAGCCCCAGATGTTGACCTCAACCCTAGACGCTATTTAAAGCAGCCCCTGCTGCCCCATCCATGCCTCAGCAACAGGTCCCACTCTGTTCTGCGCTGCTGGTTGGTCCGTGGGCTCCTGATTCAGCCCTGCTTTGTGTGTTCCTGGTCCAACTTCTGTTCCATGTGTTCCTGTTCCCGTTCCTGTTCCTGTTCTGGCTCGTCATCCTCTCGGCTTGCTCTCCTGGTTCTTAACTTGGCCCATCCCTGGATTCTGCGTTGTCTATTGCCTGCCCTAATCACTTGCCTATTACTGGATTCCCCTGTTTCACTGCCGGCCCCGACCACAGACACATCTGACCTCACTTCTGCCTTCTGCCTTCAGGATCATCTTCTCCCAGAGACCTGCTCCTAAGTCCTGCTGGCCCTGGCACCCAAGGGCTCAACCTGCAGGGAACAAGGGCTGGTAAAGGTGAAGATCCGGTTGGGTTTCCACCACTTGCGTCCACCTCCCGATGATGAGGACCTATAGGAGCCCCTCTCCTATAGGTGGCACCAATCTCATCTCGGTCCAGGGGTCCACCGCTCCCCGTAACAGTTTCCTGAGGTGATGGACCCGGCGGATTTTTTGGGCCTCCAGGCTATTCCAGGCCTAGTTTTGAAGATTCAGCAGCAGCAGCAAATTTTGGAGATGCTGGCTGCCTCCATGCAATGTTTGAATGCCCACTTCGAAGCCTCCACAGCCACTGATATTAGGGATGTGAATCGGTACCGGACGTTTCCTGTATCGGGTTTATAGAAAAACCACGGGAAATCTTCGTTTCTGCGGTTCTGAGCGTTTTTTTTCAGCTGTCCGAAGCTGAAAAAAAAACCCCACCCGACCCTTTAAATGTAATTATTTAGAATCCCCCACCATCCCGATCCCCCCCAAAACTTTTCTAAAGTACCTGGTGGTCCAGCGGGGGTCCTGGGAGCGATCTCCCGCTCTCGGGCCGTCGGCTGCCAGTCGGCTGCCAGTAAACAAAATGGCGCCAATGGCCCTTTGCCCTTACCATGTGTCAGGGGCTATCGGTGCCATTGGCCGGCCCCTGTCACATGGTAGGAGCAATGGACGGCTGGCGCCATCTGGGTCAGCTCACCGCTAAGGAGATCTTCCATCCCTGCTCCTATTTTTCCCATAAGTTCTCTCCAGCAGAGACAGGTTATGGCATCAGGGATAAGAGCTCCTGGCTATAAATCTGGCCTTTAAGGAATGACGACAGTGGTTGGAAGGGGCACAGCATACCATCACTATCTACACTGACCACAAGAACTTGGAGCACCTTCGCCATGCCCTGCGTATAAATGCCCTCCCAGCTCGCTGGTCCCTGTTTTTTAGCCACTTTGATTTTGTGGTGAAGTACAGGCCGGCTGCCAAGAATGTCAGAGCCGATGCCCACTCTCGGTCTTTGGAGCCTGAAGACTGTTGTGGTGGCCAGCTGTGGAGCCTCACAGCCACACTCACCCCCGAGGCAGTCTGGGCCACCTGTGCTCACCTTCTCTGCAGCACGGTGGAGAACCGACCCTGCCGTAGCTGTGCTACCAGCCTCTGCTGTTGCTAGGCGCGTGCGCATTGCTCTCAATTAGATTTAAAGGGGCCGCAGCAGGAAAACCATCAGTGGCTCCAGATGTTGACCTTGACCCTAGAAGCTATTTAAGGCAGCCACTGCTGCCCCATCCTTGCCTCAGCAACAGATCCCTCTCTGCTCTGAGCAGCTGGTTGCTATGTGTGTTCCTGGTCCAGCTCCCATTCCGTGTGTTCCTGTTTCCGTTCCTGTTCCAGCTCCTTGTCCCTTCGACTTGCTCTCCTGGTTCTTGATTTGGCCTGTCCCTGGATTCTGTGTTGTCTGCCGCCTGCCCTGACCATTTGCCTGCTTACTGTCGCTTCTGTTAGCTGCCTGCCCTGACCTCTGGCCTGTTCCTGGATTCCCCTGTTTCGCTGCTGGCCCTGACTTCTGGCATGTCTGACCTCACTTCTGCCTTCAGGATCATCTTCGCTTGGAGACTCGCTCCTAAGTCCTGCCAGCCCCGGCACACAAGGGCTCAACCTGCGGGGAACGAGGGCTGGTAAAAGTGATGGTCTGGTTGGGTCTCCACCACCTGCGTCTGCCTCCCAATAATGAGGGCCTATAGAAGCCCCTCTCCTATAGGTGGCACCAACCTCATCTCAACCCAGGGGTCCACCGCTCCGCGTAACACTTTTTTTTTCAAAATGCAACTCAGTCACAGATATAACTCAATTGGTCTCATGAAAATGACATGGACACTTCAAAATTAAAGGATACACACAGACTATTAATGAAAACGCTGCTGAAAAAAAGTGCCATGAAGAAGGTCCCTGGTTTGATCCTTGAGTCAGGTTCTCTACTCCCCAGGTTGGATGGGAATTAGTGTTTACAGCCTTAATGAGGTTGGGAGAAGGAGCCGTGGTCATTGTTTAAGGGTGACACTAGTTGCCAGATTCAGGGACCATGATTACAGTTCCACAAGGAGCCCTGTTGCATGGACGTTGGCAATGGCAAGTCTAGGTATGTTGAGAGTAGGAGGAGTGGGTCATATAGGGGAACAAATCCCTGAGCAGTTGGAAATGAAGGCTCATGTTGCCAGAAATCTGATTGAGCTGCAGTATAAAGGAGCAGGAGGAAACTGCAGTGAATAAAAAGAGTCTGAGGCTTAGGCCTGAGGAAAAATGCTTGATAGGTGCTTTATCAGCAGCATGTGTGTGTGTGTTGGGGGGAGGGGGGTTGTGCATGTAAAAGTATGCATTTTTATGTACACCAGAAAGAAGTGTTCTGGGGAGGCAGATTTAGATAAGGCAAACTTATTTACATGTGTGTAAATGTGTGTGCATAAGTCTGTCAGGATTTCTAAACACATCCCTAATTTTCAAAGTGAGCGTGCATGAGTTAATCCACTTTGAAAATTCAGGCCAAATCTGCAACACAGGTTTCAGCCTTATGCTCAATGTTATAAAACTGTACTCTATGGACGAAAGTACAACCATATGCACATTTCAAAGCAAATATGGAGTATTTTTTTTTAAACCAAAAACAATTCAAACAAAAAATTCCACTTGCACATCCTTAATTTGTTTCAAGTCATCAACACTGTGGATTTTATATGCAGTTTAGCATTGAAGCAATATGTCATGCACCTCATGCTGGAGTCATAAAAAATGGAGCTAATTTTTAATGATCATTGCACAATTTGTGTTGGCACTCAACATTTCCCTTGCTTGAACATCTAAAAAGGTTTTTTTTTTAAAGCATAAGGCATTTGTATTGAATGTCTACCTAAATTAATTTGGCCATCTATGCTCTATTAAATAAATTTTAATCATTTAGATTAGGGATGCATCCAAACCAGATGCTAATTTTCCTATTTAAGGAGACTAATGAAGCATTATTTGACTTTTCTGCAAGAGATACCTCAAGATGAGAGTACATTTTATCTGAAACAAATGTACTTATTTCAGAACTTATTTTTTGTGATTTAATGATCATACAATCATATAAAATCAAAAACATGGAAAAATCTTAGTTAACAATGCCAACTGTATCTGAAATAATAATCAGGGCAAGGAGAACATTGAAAAAATATGATATGATGAACACAGGAAAGGTAAATAAAAAATAATAAAATGTGCCAAACCCTCCCATCTGGAAAAGGAAATGAACCAGTGGCCCAAAGCCTCTTGAGGCAATTAGAAATTTCAACTCAACATGCTCAACATGCTAATGTTACAGTGCAAATATTATTTATTAAACAAACATCAATAAAAATCATCATAAACATTGAAAATGTTGCCATATTGCCATACATGTGATGACCGTCAAACTGCTTAATTTCCTTAGCCACTGGCATTGTCCTTCATGGATTTCAAAGCTGCAAGGAGAGCAGAAGGAAGTATTAAGAATAAGCTGATGGGGGAGGATCCAAGATGGCTCCTTGACTGGACGCATATTCAAACGCTCCTGCAATTTCGTCTTACCTTTGAATCTTTTTCCTCTAAAATGCCTCATAAAACAAAGGGGAGAGTGAGGGTCTATCCACCCGAGCCCTCACTTCCCGCAGGACAGCGTATAATTTCGCAATATGCATCCCCCATATCACAAATTGGGGCAACGAGCCCCGCTAGCAGATCGGGAGGAGGAGTCCCTTCTCCGCTTGGGGAGATATCGCTGACCCCGCCGGAACCGCAAGAACCGCCGAGTGCAATCTCTTCAAGCGCAGCTGGGCCTGTAGAGTCGCCGGTGAGGAGCGTCACAGGAGCGACTCTATCGAGTGGACAGCTGGGAAGCGCTGCGAAGTGGGAGAGGCTCCCTGACTCCTCGATTTCACCGGAGGCTGTAGCACGGAGAGAGGAGAAGAAAGAGGAAACCTTGCAGATACCAACCTTGCCGACAGGAGAAAGAGAGGTAACGGGTAACCTAATAAGAAACCCCATTGAGATAAAAAGACCGGCAGTAATTACAATGGAATCCCTCTGGGACCTGATTGTGGGGTTGACAAAGGCATTTAATGAACAAACCCAGAAAACGGAGGGAATCTCCCAAAAAATGGACTCTGTTGAAAATCAATTTCATCTGAAGGGTGAGGAACAAATACAAGCATTACAGCAGGTTAGAGGAACTGAAACAAGTGTCTGATGTTAACACCATTTGTGTGAGAGATCAGGCTATTTCGATGCGACGGCTGGAAGCTGTTGAGAATTACCTGAGACAACTTAACATTAGGGTTTTGAATTTTCCCAAAGTAGTGGGTGAGATACCACTACTAACATTTAAAAGATACCTGAAAGAAATTCTGCAGATCCCGGATGAACAAATACCAGCTGTTAAAAAGATTTTGTACTTAAAGCAAAGACAGAGCCAGATACAGATATCCCCTGTTGGGGATATGGGGAATTTTGATAATTTATCTGAATATCTGGAAAGCTCTGGGCTTGAGGTTGTTGAGAGATCCGTCCTCTTTGTCTCTTTATTTTCAGAATTTGATAGAGCCCTTATTATGAAATATTACTTTAAGGCTATTAATGTTACTTATCTGGGTGGATTAATCCGTATATTTCCTGATTTGTCCAGGGTTACACAGCTACGCAGGAAATCTTTTTTACTAATGCGCCCTGAAGTAGCAACTTTAGGGGCAAATTTCTTATTGCGCTACCCCGCTAGGTGTGTAATAAAGTACTCTGGGAATACCTATGTATTTTATAATCCTGAGCAATTAAGGGGGTTCTTAGATGCCAGAAGGGAAACCCCAGCAATCTAAAAGATCTGGACCATGTATTAAAATAATAGATATGGATATTGTCACAGGAGTTTTGTTAAATTGATTTATTCTAATACTCCTCTTTTTCCTTTTCCTCCCCTCAAATATAAGGTGATGTTGAAACTGCTATTATCAATGTAAATTAATAATAGTTTCCTTTTTTGTAATTCCTCTTGATTTCAAAGCAAAGGATTCTTTGTTTATATTTGTAAAAGCGATAAATAATAATAAAAAAAAAAAAGAATAAGCTTTTGGAGATTAAATTTCCTTGGGTAAGACGCAGCGGAAGTATGAAGCATTGAAATCCATGAAGGACAATGCCAGCGGTTAAGGAAATTAAGCAGTTTGACGGTCATCGCATGTAAGGCAGTATTGAAGTATGTAGGTGGGAGTGAGAAGAAGGTTATGAGTAGCAGTTAAAATAGCACTGAAGGTAGAATTGAAAAGATACAAGTTACATATTTTTGTGATGGTCAACGGGAGAAGTGAAGACAGTGGATTGTAAGCATAAATACAGATGAAGAAATTGAGTGTCAATCAAAGAAAGTTGGAATTTTAAGGAAGACCAGTGGTGTATCTTTCAATTTGGCAGAATATCGTGCACATGGAGTTTCAATAAGAATATTAGTTCAATGATTTCAAATTCCCCTGATGAAGCCGTAAGGTGAAACGGGGGCCCGGTTGGGACTAATAGAAAGATCATGAGTTCAACAGCAAGATCACAAGATTGGTTCTTAATGATGGAAATACTGGTATAAAAATTATTGAAATGAATATTGTATGATTTCTGCTTTGAGGTATCAATGTAAACATCAAGGGATTTGTGTTCTAAAATTGTTGTACTAAAACATTGAGTATTTATTGCTTTTTGTAAAGGAAAGGAATCCATGTTAAAAATTTATTTAGGATTATATAACTTTGAAAGTATGTTTTGAATGAAATTTGTGTGTTTGAGTACATACGAGTATGAATGGGTATGGTTTTAATGAGATATGATGAAATAAAGATGTGAATAATCAATTTAGATTTTATGAATGGTTAATGTATTGTGAACATTTGGTTTTGATATTTTTCTATAAATATAATTAAAAAGATTGACTTGGAATAAATAATTTGTGCTTTTACTCCACTCCACAGGGAGTGTTTCATGTTAGTATATATATATATGTATGTATGTTATTTATAGAGATGATTAAATGATTTATAATTAGATGATTTATTAGAATGTGTATATGTGTCTGTGTATGCACTGATTGTATGTCAGCATATAGGAAGCTCTAATAAGAAATAAAGCTACAAATGAAAAGGGAAAGGAGAAGAGGAAAATTAGGTGTATATAGAGCTAGACTCAGCAACAATATCAGGACATATTTTACTTTTATGAAAATGGTTATGGATGCCTGGATTGTACTCCCAGAGGAGGTAATAGGGACAAAATTAGGATAAACACACAGGACTGCTAGTGGTAAGAGGATAATAATGAAGCACTGGGGTGCAGTGGTTTCAGCCCAAAACAGTAGTGGCAAGACTCCATTGCGCTTTCAAAAATGCAAAGAGTAAGCTGCATGGAAAGTAGTTGAAAACCCTATATTGCAGGGGCGGTTGTATAATGAAGCAGGATGAGGCAGCCACTTCAGGTGGCACAATTTTGAGAGTGACAGCAAGTGTCTCCCCCATCTCTACCCCACCCCCTTACAGTTGCAGTTTCACTCTTTAAATTCTCACCTAGCTGCTGAGGCCCTGCATTGCCACGGGATGATATGCTGATGGGATTCCCACTCCTTGTCACCACTAAGAAGGCTCCATGGCAGAAAAAAAGGTCCTATGAGACAGTCAGCATTTCCCCTGCAGCCAATGGCTGAAGAAGAGGCTTTGCGGGGCCACTGGCATTACCCCTGCAGTCAGCGGCTGAAGAAGAAACCCTGCCGGCTACCAGCATTTCCTCTTCAGACAGTGACCAAAGAAGAGTGAGAGGTCTAGAGTGTGCCTGTGTGTGCATGAGTGAAAGTAAGTGAAAGAGTGCCTCTGTATGTGAGGAAGTGAGTGCTTTTGTGAGAGTGTCTGTATGTGTGTATGAGAGACTCTATGTGAGAGAATGCCTTTGTGTATGAGAAAGGTACTGCCTGTATGGGTGTGTGTGTGTGTGTGTGTGTGTGTGTGTGAGTGATTGCCTTTGTGGGTGTGTAAGTGTCTGTATGTGTGAGAGAGACTATGTGAGAGAGTGCCTCTGTGTGTGAAAAAGTGAATACCTGTGTGAGAGCACATGTGTGTGTGTGAGAGAGAGTGCAATGTGGAACGATGACATGCTGGTGGGGTTCCCTTTCCTCACTAATGATAGGAAGACTCCCACAGCAGAACAAGAGGCACTGCAGGGCTCCCGGCATTTACCCTGTAGATGGCAGCCAAAAAAGGGGCCCTACGTGCCACTGGTATTTTCCCTGCAGCCTATGGCCAAAGAAGAGAACCAGAGAATGTGTGTGTGTGTGTGTGTGTGAGAGAGACTGTATGTGAGAGTGCTTCTGTGTGTGAGAGAATGACCACTGTTTTTATGAGTGCCTGTGAGTATGTGAGTATGTGTGAGAGTACCTCTGTGTGTATGTGTGTGTGTGTGTGTGTGTGTGTGTGTGTGGGAGAGAGTGTAGATACAGTTTGTGCTCCTTCCTCCAATCTATGACAGTGTGACTAGAAATTTAAAGTTCCCAGGTATGGAGAGCAGTAGATTTTTAAAAATCAGTTTAATTATTGGATGTGATGTGTTTGCTGTTTTGAAATATTTTATGGATGTTTGGTAATTTATTAAACATTTTTGTTTGTGTTTTAAATTACTGCATGAAGTTGCATTGATTTCTGATTTGCTGATTTGACATTCTTTTCATTGATATGGTTTATGGTTTATATATCTTGATTGTATGTGATGTTTACACTGCATGCAGAGTCTGGCTTCTTATAATTTCAGGTTCAGTGTTTGTCTGCACATTTCTATTTATAGCTTTTAGTCTCTTTATTTTGTATTTGGTGAGGGTCTGTCTGTGTTCTCTATGTATGACTGAAGTCAGGTTTTCTGCTAACATGTAGTTTTTGTATAAGAATTTACAACAGAATTGTTCTGTATTTTCTAGGGATGTGCAGACCAAAAGTTTAAGTTCATAAGTCCATAAGTCGAAAGGGGGGGTCATTTGCGGTCAATATGGACATATGGAGAATTCCATAAGTTGAGTCTATGTCCATATGTGCAAATAAAAATTTAAACCCCTCACCCGCCTTAATCCCCCCCCCCCCCAAGACTTACCAAAACTCCCTGGTGGTCCAGCGGGGTCAGGACGCCATTTCTGAACTCCTTTGCAAGCAGCACGTGAGGTCGGCGTCACGTCGGAGTGACGCGGCGTCACGTGATTCCCCTCGGGTCCGCTCCGGGACCCTCGTTGGGCCCAAAAGGCACTTTTGGCCAGCTTGGGGGGGGTCAGGAGGCCCCCCCAAGCTGGCCAAAAGTGCCTTTTGGGACCAACGAGGGTCCGGGAGCGAACCCGAGGGGAATCACGTGACGTCGGAGCCACGTCGGAGTGACGCGGCGTCACGTGATTCCCCGCGGGTCCGCTCCCGGACCCCTCGTTGGGCCCAAAAGGCACTTTTGGCCAGCTTGGGGGGGTCAGGAGGCCCCCCCAAGCTGGCCAAAAGTGCCGTTTGGGTCCAACGAGGGGTCCGGGAGCGGAACCGCGATGGACCACGTGACGTCGGCGTCACGTCGGAGTGACGCGGACGTCACGTGATTCCCTGCGCGTCCGCTCCCGGACCCTCACGGAACTTTTGGCCAGCTTGGGGAGTTTTGGTAAGTCTTGGGGGGGGGGGGATTAAGGAGGGTGAGGGGTTTAAATTTTTATTTAGATCAACAATCGCGATTTCCAACGTATTCAACATAGCTATGTTGAATAAGTTGGAAATCCGATCGTTTACGCCTCATCACTTTTTTAAGTTAAAAAAAAAAATAAGTTGCGTTTTACATTTAAGTTCAAAATGAATGCACACCCCTAGTATTTTCTAATAGAATGTATATTAGTGATTATGACCTGGTGAAGTGTGGCTTTTTCATAGCAGGGTGGTTACTCTTTGAGTCTGGCAGTTATGGTATGGAACTTTTACTATATTGTAATTATAGTTCATTTTTTTCTTGGCTTTCTGTGGGCCAAATCTACACTCAGTACAAGCCTAATATCTTATGAGATCCAAGTGTCTTTTTTTAAGTGCACGTAAATAATATATAAATGTAAGTGGTATTTTTACTTCAGAAGATTGTACTTTGAATGCCTTTTTGCATATAAAATCCCCTTTTTTAGGTTGGGGAAGTGGTTAATAAGAAATTTTAAAATGGAAAAAAAATATAGGAGCAGATTTTAAAAGCCCTGCACGCGTAAATCCAGCTGGATTTACACGCGCAGGGAGGTTACACGCGATGAGCCTATTTTGCATAGGCCCGGTGATGCGCGCAAGCCCCGGGATGCACGTATGTCCTGGGGCTTGAAAAAGGGGCGGGGAGTGGGCAGTCCGGGGTGTGACGGGGGCCGGGGGATCGGGATTGGGACGGGGGCCGGGGGGTTGCACTCGGCCGGCACGTGCAACCTACACCTGCCCGGAGGCAGACACAACTTTAAAAACAAAGGGCCGGATTTTAAGATGTACACCCGATTTTATAACATGCGCACGCAGCCGCGCACATGTTATAAAATCCGGGGTCGGCGCGAGCAAGGGGTGCACACTTGTGCACCTTGCACGTGCTGAGCCCTAGGGGATCCCCGATGGCTTTCCCCGTTCCCTGCGAGGCCGCGTTCCCTGCGAGGCCGGAGGAAACAGGGAAAGCCCCAATGGCTTTCCCTGTTCCCTCCGAGGCCGCTCTGAAATTGGAGCGGCCTCGCAGGGAATTTTCCTTCCGCCCCCCCCCCCCTTCCCCTCCCTTCCCCTACCTAACCTGCCCCCAGCCCTACCTAAATCTCCCCCTCACCTTTGTTTAATAAGTTGCACCTGCCTCTAGGCATGCAAGTAACCCTTTGAAAATCTGGCCCAAAAGTCGAGGGGGGGGGGTAGGTAGGGCTGGGGGGCAGGTTAGCTAGGGGAAGGGAGGGGAAGGTGGGGGCGGCGGAAGGAAAGTTCCCTCCGAGGCCGTTCCGATTTCAGAGTGGCCTCGGAGGGAACAGGGAAAGCCATTGGGGCTCCCCTAGGGCTCAGCGTGCGCAAGATGCACAAGTGTGCACCCACTTGCGCGCGCTGACTCCGGATTTTATAACATGCGTGCAACATGTTATAAAATCGGGCATAATTTGTGTGCGTCGGTTTGTGCGCACAAATCTACTCCCGCGCGTACCTCTTAAAATCCGGCCCATAATTTTTGTGTGGGAAAGGGAGGGAATGGTAGGAATCAAAGGCTCTAAGCTTCACCTAGGACATCTAAAACCCTTGCACCTTGTTGCGTCCATCGGTCTCAGATGGCTTCGACCCTTGTGCCTCACCTTTTTCTCTGCTCTCCCCGCTAGCCTTCGGAAGATGGCTACTGCCGCGTCTGCAAGCCGCGTTCTCCGGAGTCCCCGGAATGGCTATGGCAAAGCCTAACGCCATGTTTCTCCTAAGGGCCTCCTAGGGCACACACGTGCTCCCACCCATGTCTTTATCCACATCATGGCGGGAACCTTGGGGGCATCCCCCTTGAGTGACATCACACCATCTGGGTATTTAGCCTTTGCTTGTTTGCTAGCTAGTTCAGTTAGCAAGGATTGGACTCGTCTTGTCTAAGCTACTCTGCCACTTCCATGCTGCCGCTGGAAACTCTCTCTGCCCTTCGAGGTATTCTCTAACCTGGATACCTGCTCCACAGGGGCCCTTTGATTTCTATCAGGTGCCTTACTGGGATCAGGTACTCGCTCTTTGAGGGCCTGATCTCCCTGCATCGGTACCTGTTACCATCTACTTCTGCCTGGTGGAATTATCAACCTTACAGCTACGATCTAGTGAGTAATCTAATTCTCAGTCTGTCTCAACTACAGCTCTGCCATGCTGGTAAACTTACACCTGCATATCCCTATACCATCTTAATGAGATTGGTTCCCTTTGCCGAGGGTCCCTGGACTGCTATCTCTGGATCACCTCACTACTGCCACCTCTGGTGGTATACATCAGCTGTACAATAAAAGACAAAACTCTGTTTGTGCGACCTGAGTCTAGCCCAGAACTGTGGCTCCCCATGGGGCTCCTCCCTTGGGCGTGGCCATCTGCCATAGAACCCAAGAATCCACTCAAACACCTTGAAACAACAACAGATTGCTAACTCCATGGATTCGGCTCAGCTCACCGCATTGCAAGCCAATCTGGGCCTGCCCCAGCGAATCGCCGAACAGCAGAATGCACTGGAGAATTTGACTGCTGCATTTAACCACCTTCACCTTCACGCATAGATGAATTCACCAACCACCACAGGTAAAGAAGTTACACCGCCAGAAGTGATGGTGTACCTCTATCTGCTCCAAGACGCTTCTCAGGGGAAGTTTGGAAATGTAGAGGATTTATCAAATAGTGTTGCATGCACTTTTCCCTGCAACCTAATCATTTTCCTAAAGCCTATGCCAAGACCACATACATCTTGTCTTATCTGGACGGAAGAGCATTGGCTTGGGCCTCTTCGCTGTGGGAGCATGATGATCCTATCCTACATGATCTTGCCGGGTTCCTTGAATTGTTCAGATCAGTTTTTGATGACCCTGCCCGGCACACAACTGCAGGATCTTCGTTGGTTCACCTGAAGTAAGGTAATAAACCTCTATCAGACTTCACCATAGAATTCAAGTCATTGGCATCTGAATTACATTGAGACTGAACTCTCGTTTGAAAGACGAGCTGGCAGCTCGTGAGATGCCTGAGACCTTGGCTGAATTGGTGAAGTTAGCTACAAGGATTGATCGCCGACTTCGTAACAAGATTCAAGAGACCATGACTCCCAGAAGACCCCTTCAGGGCGAAACTCGAGTTAAGACTACACCCAGGTTTGTTTCCTCAGGTGCAGTTGCTGGCAAAGAACCAATGCAATTAGGCTGCAATCACCTGACGTCAAAGGAGAGAAGAACGCGGAAGAGGTTGTGACTACACATGTATTGTGGACAAGCTGGCCATGCTGTACAAACATGCCCTATATGTCCGGGAAACTGGCAGACCTAAATCCTGCGGGAGGATTATATTCTTAGGTCTAACTGCACCCTCTCCTCCACTCTCTCTTCCTGTATCCTTGATCTTCGGACCCTTAGAATACAAGACTCTTGCCCTAGTGGACTCAGGGGCAGGGGGCAACTTCATTTTGAAATGATTAGTGGAACACTTGTGGATTCCCACCACCACCATGATGTCTCCACTACTCCTATCTTCAATTCACGGGGAACCCTTACCGGGTGAAGTTACCCAGCTCACTGAACCCATGAGTTTACGGACCGGTGCTCTCCATTCAGAGACTATTTCCTTCTTTGTACTAGAGAAGGCCATGCACCCTGTGGTACTAGGGCTACCGTGGCTGCAGCAGCAAATGCCTCAATTCAATTGGGCCACTCTGGAGCTTTCACATTGGGGTCCAGATTGCCATGGTAAATGTCTGATGGAGGTCTCTCCTATACCCTGCATGCCAACTACCCCATTGATGCCTGGGTTGCCGCCTCAATATGTATCTTTTCAAGATGAATTTTCCAAAGAAGCTGCAGACGTACTACCTCCACACAGATCCTATGACTGTGCCATCAATTTGAAGCCTAACACTGAACCACCCAAAGGAAGGATTTACCCTCTCTCCATGGTAGAAAAGAAAGCTATGTCTGAATACATACAGGAGAACCTTCAGAAAGGCTTCTTCTTTGTGGGGAAGAAGGATGAAACATTGCGTCCATGCATTGACTACAGTGGTCTAAACGAGATCACTGTGAAAGACCGCTATCCCTTACCACTCATCTCAGAGCTATTTGATAGACTACGGGGAGCCAAGACATTCTCCAAGCTTGATCTTAAGGGAGCCTACAATCTAGTTCACATTTGCTCTGGTGATAAATGGAAGAGAGCATTCAATACCTGGGATGGGCACTTTGAATATCTAGTGATGCCCTTCGGCCTGTGCAACACCCCGGCTGTCTTCCAAACCATGATGAATGACATTCTGCATGATCTACTCTACAAATGTGTCATTGTGTACTTGGATGACATATTGATATTTTCCCAGGACATGAACACTCATCTGGAAGATGTCAAAAGAGTGCTGCTAAGACTCCGCGAGAACCGCCTATACGCCAAGTTATCTAAATGCGAGTTCCACAAGGAATCAGTGCCTTTCTTAGGGTACATTGTTTCCAACCAAGGTTTCCAGATGGACCCACAGAAGCTGGAGAGCATTCAAAATGGACACAACCCACAGGTCTAAAGGCTCTTAGACGATTTCTGGGATTTACCAACTACTACAGAACATTCATCAAGAACTACTCCTCACTAACTGTTCCGCTTATAGCAATGACTAAGAAAGGTGCCAACATCACCAATTGGTCTACGGAGGCAGTAACAGCATTCCAGAAACCTAAATTGGGTAATTGCGAGGTTCTTGTGGCCTGGTTTTGGCCTCTGTTGGAAACAGGATGCTGGGCTTGATGGACCCTTGGGCTGACCCAGCATGGCAATTTCTTATGTTCTTATGATGCCTTCTCGAGCAAGCCATGCCTCTGACATCTAGATCCAACCCAGCCCTTCATCGTAGAGGTCGATGCCTCAGACGTAGGTGTAGGGGCCGTGCTAAGCCAGGCCAGTGACTCTAAGACCTTACACCCATGCTCTTTTTTCTCGCCAGTGGAGAAGAACTATGGCATAGGGGATAAAGAACTAATGGCAATACAGACGGCATTCGAGGAGTGGTGCCCCTGGCTTGAAGGTGCACAACATCAGATCACAGTTTTCACAGATCATAAAAATCTGGAGTATCTCCATCACGCTCAGCGCCTAAACCATAGGCAGGCGAGATGGTCCCTGTTCTTCAACAGATTTGACTTTGTGCTAAAATACCACCCTGGAGATAAGAACGTCAGACCAGATGTCCTATCTCGCTCATTTCTCTCTGAGGACGTACCTGATGAACCCCAACATATCATCGACCCGAAAAGAGTTATCTTGACAGCTACTCACCCAGTACCTGCAGGTAAGACCGTTGTACCCAAGAACCTAAGGAAAAAACTGTTAGCATGGGCTCACGATTCTAAACTGGCTGGACACCCTGGTCAATGCAGAACTCTGGCTAAATTACAGAGGTACTACTGGTGGCCCACCATGAAGCAAGACATGTTCTCCTATGTTGCTTCTTGTACCAATTGTGCCAGACAGAAACCGCCGCCCGGTCGTCATTGGGTCCTTCTCCAACCCTTGCCAGTGCCAGATGAGTCCTGGACTCACATCACTACAGACTTTGTGGTAGACTTACCACTCTCGGGAGGTAACAGTTATGATTTGGCAGTGTTTGGGTGGATTCTTGGGTACTGTGGCAGATGACCATGCCCACGGGGTGGAGCAGTAAGGTGATCCAGAAGTAGCAGTCTCGTGACCCTCAGCAGAGGGAACCTGTCTCACCAACCCGTCTCACCAACCCGTCTCACCAACAGAAACAGGAAGAGGCAGACGGGGCTGCCTTCCAAAGACCACTAAAAAGGGAGACATGTTGGTGGCTGCTGCGAGATCAGTATTATGTGACAGCTTGGTCCAAGGGAGACGGTCTGACCAATCATTCTGTTGGTCATTGACATATGAACATAAGAACATTTTCAAGGTCCGATTCATTCTCTCAGCCTGCCCATTGGCCTGAGGGTGGTAGGCCGAAGTATAATTCAAGGAAATACTGAATTTCTGACATAGGAATGCCAGTACTTGGCGGTAAACTGTGGTCCCCGATCGGAGACAATCTCCTTGGGGAGCCAAGACGTCAAAATATGTTTCTCAAGAAGAGTTTGCTAATTCCAGGGCTGACGGAAGACCCGGCAATGGAATGAAGTACCCCATCTTCGAGAAGCAGTTGATTACAACCCAAACCACCATGTTGCCTTGCGATGGGGGAAGATCCGTGATGAAATCTGTTGAAATACTGGACCAGGGTTCTGTAGACACTGGGAGTGGCTGTAGCAAGCCCCAGGGCTTTCCTGTTGGTGTTTTTTGTTGTACACAAGTGGGACAAGAGTCCACATAACTTTGAGAGTCCTGTACCATAGTGGGCCATCAATAATGTTGGCGTAGCATCTCCAGCATCCTGGCACGGCCAGGGTAACCTGCCAGTTTTGAATCATGGGCCCACTTTAAAACCTGCTCTCATAGTCAGCGAGAAATGACAGTCTTCCTGACTGGAACAGTAGTGGTTGCTGCTATTGATATACAGGCAGGATCAATGATATAACTAGGAACTTCTGGAAGATCCTCGGGTTCAAAGGATCAAGACAGCGCATCAGCTCGCTGATTCTTGGAACCAGGATGGAAACAGAGATTAAAATCGAATCTCTCAAAAAACAAGGCCCAGCGGGCCTGCCGGGGATTTAGAAGCTGAGCCTCCTTGAGGTGTTCTAAGTTCTTGTGATCCTGTTGCATCCATTGGTCTCAGACGGCTTCGCCCCTTAATCCGCAACTTGTTCTTGGCTCCTCCCGCTTACCTTGGGAAAATGGCTACCGCCGCGTCTGTATGCCACCCCCGGAATGGCTATGGCGTTGCCTCCCGCCATATTCCTCCCAAGGGCCTACTAGGGTGCACGCGCTCACGCTACCCACGTCTTTATTCCAGCAATGGAGCGAACCTCGGGGGCGTCCCCCTCAAGTGATATCACGCCATCCGGGTATATAGCCTGTACTTGTTTGCTAGCTCATTGATTTAGCAAGGACTTGGATTGGTCTCGGCCAGTCTAAGCTACTCTGCAACTTCCGTGCTACCGCTGGAAGCTCTCTCTCTGCCCTTCGGGGTATAGATAACCTGGGTATCTGCTCCTCGGGGGCCCTCTCCTTTATTTCAAGTGCCTTACTGGGATCAGGTACTCGCTACTCGAGGGCCTGCTCTCCATGCCTCGGTACCTGTACCATCTACTTCAGCCTGGTGGAATCGCCAACCTACAGCTACCATCTAGTGAGTAATCTAACTCTGTCTGTCTCATCTACAGCATTGCCTTGCCTGGGAAACCTACACCAGAATCCCCTATACCAACGTGGTGAGACAGGTTCCCTCTGCCGAGGGTCACAGGACTGTTACCTCTGGATCACCTCACTACTGTCACCTCTGGTGCTACACATCAAGCTGTATAATAAAAGAGATAACATCTGTGTTTGTGCATCCTGACCCTAGCCCAGTAATGTGGCTCCCCATGGGGCTCCTCCCCATGGGCATGGTCAACTGCCACAGTACCCAAGAATCCACCCATGGATTCAGCTCAGCTCACTGCATTGCAGGCCATTCCAGGCCTGGCTCAGCGAATCTGTGAACAGCAGAATGCGCTGGAAAATGTGGCTGCTGCATTCAACCAGCTACACGCACAGATTAACTTACCCACCACCACAGGTAAAGAAGTTACACCGCCAGAAGTGACGGTCAAGACAATTGTACCTCTATCTGCTCCAACACGCTTCTCGGGGGAAGTTTAGAAATGTAGAGGTTTTATTAACCAGTGTTGCATGCACTTTTCCCTACAACCTAGCCATTTTCCTACAGCTTATGCCAAGACCACCTACATCTTGTCTTATCTGGACGGAAGAGCGTTGGCTTGGGACTCTTCGCTGTGGGAGCATGATGATCCCATCCTACATGATCTAGCCAGATTCCTTGAACTGTTCAGATCAGTTTTTGATGACCCTGCCCAGCATACCACTGCAGGATCTTCGTTGGTTCACCTGAAGCAAGAAACTACACCTTTAGCTGACTTCACTATAGAATTCAAGACACTGGCGTCTGAATTACATTGGGACCCTAAATGCCTGAGGACCCTCTTCTTTGATGGACTGAACTCTCATTTGAAAGACGAGCTGGCAGCTCGTGAGATGCCTGAGACCTTGGCTGAACTGGTGAAGTTGGCAGCAAGGATTGATTGCCGACTTCGTGACAAGGTTCAAGAGACCAAGACTCCCAGAAGACCCTTTCAGGGTGAAGTTTGAGTTAAGTCCACACCCAGGCCTGTGCCCTCGGGTCCAATTGCTGGCGAGGAAGAACCAATGCAATTAGGCCACAGTCACCTGATGTCAAAAGAGAGAAGAACGCGGAAGAAGTTGGGGCTTTGCAAGTATTGTGGACATGCTGGCCATGCTGTTCAACATGCCCTATATGTCCGGGAAACTGGCAGACCTAAGTCCTGTGGGATGACTCTTCTTAAGTCTTACTTCACCCTCTCCTCCACTCTCTCTTCCTGTATCCTTGATCTGTGGACCCTTAGAGTATCAGACTCTTGCCCTGGTATACTCAGGGGCAGGAGATAATTTCATTTTACAACGATTAGTGGAACACTTGCGGATTCCCACTACCACCATGACGTCTCCACTACTTCTATCTTCAATTCATGCAGAGCCCTTACTGGGCAAAGTAACCCAGCTCACTGAACCAGTATGTTTACGGACCAGTACTCTCCATTCTGAAACCATCTCCTTCTTTGTTTTAGAGAAGGCCATGCACCCATTAGTACTGGGGCTACCGTGGCTACAGCAGCATATGCCTCAATTCAATTGGGCCACTCTGGAGCTTTCATGTTGGGGTCCACATTGCCATGGTAAATGTCTGATGGAGGTCTCTCATATACCCTGCATGCCAACTACCCCATTGATGCCTGGGTTGCCGCCTCAATATGCAACTTTTCAAGATGTATTTTCCAAGGAAGCTGCAGACTTACTACCACCACACAGAACCTATGACTGTGCCATCAATTTGAAACCTTACACTGAACCACCCAAATGACAGGTCTACCCTCTCTCCGTGGTAGAAAATAAAGCCATGTCTGAATTTTTAGTGTTTGTGGTAGTTGTGGGTGGATCCTTGGGTCGATGGCAGATGACCACGCCCCCGGGGGAAGATCCCGAGAGGGACCACCGGTTAGGCTCAGAGTATGGAGTATGGCGCCGGCCATCCATTGCTCCTACCATGTGACAGGGGCTGACCAATGGCACCAGTAGCCCCTGTGACATAGTAGGTCAAAGGCTATCGACGCCATTTTGATGCGAGGCATGTTGGAAAGCCCGACGCACGGAGGGAGAAATCCCTCATGGGACCCCGCTGGACCAACAGGGATGTTAGTAAGTCTTGGGGAGGTATCGGGATGGTGGGGGGGTTTGTATTTAATGTGCTTTAGTACATTTTAATGCTTGGGGTGGGTTTTTTTGAGCTTCATTTTCCCGCGTTGTTTTTTGGGCCCGTTTCATTTTTCCACATTTAGTTTTTTGTTCGTTTTTCCAAAAAACTAACCGAGGAAAATCGAACTTACTCTGAAGCGTCCAACTCAAAAAACGACCCGGAAGAAAAAAACAAAGCTCATCTCTTCAACCTACAGCTACCATCTAGTGAGTAATCTAACTCTCAGTCTGTCTCATCTACAGCATTGCCTTGCCTGGGAAACCTACATCAGAATCCCCTATACCAACGTGCTGAGACGGGTTCCCTCTGCCAAGGGTCCCAGGACTGTTACCTCTGGATCACCTCACTACTGCCACCTCTGGTGGTATACCTCAAGCTGTATAATAACAGAACTAAAATCTGTGTTTGTGTGTCCTGAGTCTAGCCCAGTACTGTGGCTACCCATGGGGCTCATCCCCATGGACGTGGTCGTCTGCCACAGTACCCAAGAATCCACCCAAACACCCGTAAACCATAACAGATCCGTGAATATAATGAATTTGTACTGCGCCCCCTCCAACCAGGGGCACTATTCCTGAAGAGCTAACTTCACTGCCAGTAGTTCACGATCGCCAACAGTGTAGCGTTCTGTGTGAGTGAACTTGTGTGAATAGAAGGAACAAGGAACTAACTTGCCTGTGGATGAGTGTTGGCTTATGACAGCCCTAGCTCCGATAGCTGAGGCATCAACCTCTACTACAAACGGACGTTTGGGATCCGGGTGATGGAGACACAGACCAGAGCTGAAGGCCTCCTTGAGCCTCGGGAAGGCCACAATGGCTTTAGATGTCCAAACTCGGGTATTGGCACCCTTCTTAGTCATCGATGTAAGTGGGGCAACCATGGAAGAGTAGTTGGCAATGAAGCTTTGATAATAGTTAGTGAAGCCTAGGAACCATTGCAAGGCTCAAAGCCCAACTGGCTGGGGCCAGTCACAGATTCCTTGGACTTTCTCCAGGTCCATAGAAAAGCCACAGTCAGATATTATATATCCTAGGAAAGGTAGATGAGTGCATTCAAACAAACATTTTTCTAGTTTAGTATAGAGATGATTCTCTCTTAATCGTTGAACGTCAGTACGAACATGTTCATGGTGACTTTTGATGTCCTGGAGAATATCAGAATGTTGTCAAGGTAGATAATGACAAACTTGTACAGGAGGTCCCTGAAGATCTCATTCATGAGACGCTGAAAGACAGCTGGAGCATTATATAGTCCAAAGGGCATGACTACGTATTCATTATGGCCATCCCTAGTATTAAATGCTGTCTTCCAGAAGAAGTCAGCGTCTCCAATGCTTGGTGATGTTGCTTTACTTTAGTGGACAGTCCTGGTAGGGCCCTGGAGGCAGGAGACTCCACCGAGTCAATGGCCTTGGCAACCTGTTACACTCAGGGGTGGACCCCTGTCCTGTGTCAATACAGGGACTGTCCACAGGGGGCGGAGCATGGAATGAGACAGAGGCAGTGTAGAGCTTCACCACTGGAGCTTCCTCCCAGGGGGAGGAGCCCATAGGGACCCGGGCCGCTTGGACTTAGGTGGGCCTTGCAGGGTCTCCTATGAGAGTGAATGTCCAGCATGCCCACGGAGACAGGGGGAGCGCGATCGGGTTCAAAGGTGGCTGCTGGTTGGAACAGGGAGAACCAGAACAGAGTTGGTGATGACAAGGTGAGGAACAGAGCTAGAATCTGGAGACGAGATCAGGCAGGCAAAGGTCAATGTCCAGAGGTCAGTCCGAGGAATGGTCAGTAATGCAGAGGTCAGGTACCGGAGGTCAGATGAGGTCAAAGGCAGGCTGGAGTCTTGAGGCAAGCGGCAAGCAGGCAGGTAGGTCAGGAACAAGCTGTGGTCTTTGAGGCAGGCGGCAGGCAGGTAGGCAGGTCAGGAACAGGCTGTGGTCTTTGAGGCAGGTGGCAGGTAGGCAGGCAGGTCAGGAACAAGCTGTGGTCTTTAAGGCAGGTGGCAGGCAGTCAGGCAGGTCAGGAGCAAGCTGAGGTCAGTACCAGTAAGACAGTCCGAGGGTACTGCCTGGGTAGGCAGACAGACGAACACAGGAACAAGCAGGACTCAAGAACTAGGATACAGGAACAAGTCAGGAACAGAACTGGAACAGAAGGATCCTGGAACGAGACTAGGAACAGGCAGGAACAAGTACAAGTGCAGAGGCAATCTCAGAACAAACCGACCCGATTGCCAAGGCAAGGAAGCATAGACAGGAACTTCCTTATATCAAGGTATCAATCAGGGCGTGCTGCAGAGCTAGGACCCGCCCTTGGCCCTACATGAGTCCGGGCAGTCCGCGCACACGCGTATGTGCGTGGCTAACATGGCCAATGACACCGAGCCTCGGCGTGAGGTCTGGCGTGTAGTTGAAGGCCAGGCGACCGCCGCCTGGCAGGACTGGCAACTTCCGCGAGGGAGGTTGTCCCAGGACCCACTGTGGAACCATGAAGGTGAGCAGGACCGTGCACGGGACGTATGGGGGCAGGGCGCATATCAGTCTAAAATGTTATTCTGTATGTTTTTTTTCTTTTCCTCAGAGTAACTTGCATTTGTCACACTTCTTTCTCCATTACTCTTGAAAGCTCTATAAGTTCAACAAATCTGCAGATATAATCATCTTCATTCTACAGGTCTTCTCTCAATTGTGATTCTTTTTGCTCTATTTCTCTTAAATTGGTCTTCAATATAATAGCAACTAAAGCTTGCAACTAGTGTTTTCTGATCTATGGCAAAATGATGTTACATACCGCTTCTTTTGATTTGTTCTGTCTTGTGAAAAACCTATGTCTCTACTGTATCATTTTGCTTTAGATCATGGTATAGTTCTGTTATTTCTTCAACAGTGCATTCTCCAAATACTTACGAATCTAATGTGGTCAGCAGTTCTCTACTTTTTTTTTTTATATAAGATAATGAAATAGTTTTCACCTTCTGTCATCGCAAGATCTATACACAGATATTTTTTTAAATACTCTATTCTTCAGTGATGCAATTGGCACATAAGGCCATCTGACCAGGAGCTTTTAGACCAGTTTCTATTGTCTCTTTTTCAATTTCAAGCTCTTTCTTCAGATCACTGCTGTCACTATGGATTTCTCTACTGATGAAGGAGGACAGCCATGCTGTTAACTCCCCACCCCTGCTATAGATAGGGATAAGAAGTGAGCAGGGGGTGAGAATGCTGAGACATAATTTTGTCTAGATTTGATGTAAGATCTGAATGTTTCACTTGAATCCTGATATGAAGAGACATTTTTTTCTATTCAAGAAAAGATCAGAACTGCCTGCAATTGAAAGGCTTTGCATTAAAGACCCAAGACTTTTGAAAGCTATTTTTTAAAGTTTGCTTATAATATATTCTGTAAATCTGGAAGATATTTTTAAAAGGATGTTATACCAGATAGTATTTTTGATTACTAGCACCATGATTAGCTATCATCTGCATATAGAAACATATAGAAACATAGAAATGACGGCAGAAGAAGACCAACCGGTCCATCCAGTCTGCCCAGCAAGCTTCACACATTTGTTCTCATACTTAACTGTTTCTCTTGGCTCTTAGTAACCTTATGTTCTAATTCCCTTTTCACCCCCACCATTAATGTAGAGAGCAGTGCTGGAGCTGCTTCCAAGTGAAATATTAAGTTTGATTAGTTGGGTAAGCGGCAGCATAGCTCTCTGCCATGAAGCAGAGGGCAATGCTGGAAATGTGTGAAGTATCAGTTTTTTCTTTTCCCCTGTCATTGAAGCAAGGAGTCATGCCGGACATGCACCGAAAGTGAAGAATGCCTTGAAAGTCACATTAACTATCATCAAATATTGAAAAGCCTAATAATTGGTAATACCTATAAGCCCATGAACCCATCCCTGTTTTTTTTTCTTTTTTTTCTTTTCTTTTTTTAATTGGGAGATGGATGCCCTTCATCCTTCTACTCTGTGAAGGTGGACACCTACCACCGGCCACTGGCATCCCGCTCCGTTAATGCCTCTGTGGCTACTGCCGCTCCATGCAGTGTTTTACTACCTGCTCTTTATATGCGTCCTCTAGAACTGATGGATCCCATCCCTGGGTTTTTTTATTATTGATTTAATTGGGAGATGACAGCCCTCCATCCTTCCGCTCCGTGAAGGTGGACACCTACCACTGGCCACTGGCATCCCGCTCCGTGAATGCCTCTGTGGCTACTGCCGCTCTGTGCAGTATTTTACTACCTGCTCTTTATATGGACACCTACCACTGGCCACTGGCATCCCGCTCCGTGAATGCCTCTGTGGCTACTGCCGCTCCGTGCAGTATTTTACTACCTGCTCTTTATATGTGTCCTCTAGACCTGATGGATCCCATCCCTGTTTTGTTTTTTGTTTTTTATTTAATTGGGAGATGACAGCCCTACATCCTTCCGCTCCATGAAGGTGGACACCTACCACTGGCCACTGGCATCCCGCTCCGTGAATGCCTCTGTGGCTACTGCCGCTCCGTGCAGTATTTTACTACCTGCTCTTTATATGCGTCCTCTGGACCTGATGGATCCACAATATTTATCCCATGCCCCTTTGAAGTGCTTCACAGTTTTGGACTTCACCACTTCCTCCGGAAGGGCATTCCAGGCATCCACCACTCTCTCCGTGAAGAAATTCTTCCTGACATTGGTTCTTAGTCTTCCTCCTTGGAGCCTCAGCTCGTGACCTCTGGTTCTGCTGATTTTTTTCTGTTGGAAAAGGTTTGTCATTGTCTTTGGATCGTTAAAGTTTTTCAAGTATCTGAAAGTTTGAATCATATCACCCCTGCTCCTCCTTTCCTCCAGGGTGTACATATTTAGATTCTTCAATCTCTCCTCGTATGTCAACCGATGAAGACCCTCCACCTTCCTGGTCGCCCTTCTCTGTACCGCCTCCAACTTGTCCTTGTCTCTTTGTAGATACGGTCTCCAGAACTGAACACAGTACTCCAGGTGAGGCCTCACCAAGGACCTGTACAAGGGGATTATCACTTCCCTTTTCTTACTCGATATTCCTCTCTCTATGCATCCCAGCATTCTTCTGGCTTTTGCAATCGCCTTGTCGCATTGTTTCGCCGACTTCATATCATTAGACACTATCACCCCAAGGTCTCTCTCCTGCTCCGTGCACATCAGCCTTTCCCCCCCCATCGAATACAGTTCATTCGGATTTCCACTCCCCAAATGCATGACTTTGCACTTCTTGGCATTGAATTTCAGCTGCCATATCTTCGACCACTCTTCCAGCTTCCTTAAATCCCGTCTCATTCTCTCCACTCCTTCCGGCGTGTCCACTCTGTTGCAGATCTTAGTGTCGTCCGCAAAAGGACAAACCTTACCTTCTATCCTGTCCGCAATGTCGCTCACAAAGATATTGAACAGGACCGGTCCCAACACCGATCCTTGCGGTACACCACTTAAAACCGCTCTCTCTTCAGAGAAAGTTCCATTTACCATCACGCATTGTCTTCTGTCCGTCAACCAGTTTGCAATCCAGGTCACCACTTCGGCACTCACTCCCAAGCTTTTTGTTTTATTCACCAGTCTCCTGTGCGGAACCGTATCAAAAGCTTTGCTGAAATCCAAGTAGATGACATCTAGCGCTCTTCCTTGATCCAATTCCTTGGTTACCCAGTCGAAAAAGTCAATCAGATTTGTCTGACAGGATCTTCCCCTGGTGAATCCATGCTGCCTCTGGTCCATCAATTCTCCGGACTGTAGATATTTCACTATTCTCTCTTTCAACAGTGACTCCATTACTTTTCCCACCACCGAAGTGAGGCTAACCGGTCTGTAGTTACCAGCCTCTTCTCTGTTCCCACTCTTGTGAAGCGGGACCACCACCGCTCTTCTCCAATCACTCGGCACCACTCCCGTTTCTAGGGATCTATTGAACAGGTCACACAGCGGACCCGCCAGCACATCTCTGAGCTCCCTCAGAATCCTTGGATGAATCCCATCAGGCCCCATGGCTTTGTCCACTTTGTGTTTGTGATTGCGGTGGTGGGGGAGTGTTTTCAGTCTGTCTTATTTAGAACAAGGTTCATGAGTTTGTTTTACTGAGAGATCTTGCATTGATTTCCAGAGAGAAAGAACACATGTATTTGGGAATTTTGCACCTGCTGGGAATTTTGCAACTGCTTTATTTTCATGGGGATTTTGTACAGCAAATAATGCACATAGACTTCAAAATAAAATTATGTGCCATTTTATCCCCTCCCTTGACCATTTGGGATAAGACATTTACTTTAATTCTGTATTCTCTTATAATAGCCATTTACAACTTGTCTTTAGAAAATCATTTTGCAATACAATAAATTCTGTCTAACCAGAATCAAAATACTAAATAAAAGCAGCAAAACAATTATGTTCTCTTACTGCATTCAGAGTTCACCAAGATATATGGATTAGATCTTTTCAGCTTCCAGAGGATATGTATAAAGTTGTAATAATGCCAATACATATATATTGTTATAGGTTAGTTTTGGGACTCTTCATGATGGCAATTTTCAAAAGTAATTTTCCCAGGTAAATTGGCTGTTTGCTCACCTCATATGTAGGTAACAGAATGTATGGGGATAAACAACATACATACTGTGACTTGCAGAAAAAACAGGTAGGCTCAGAGATAGGCTTACATTGTGGGAGGCAACTGTCAAGCTCAGTGGACTGTGGGACCATCCTATGGACTGCTGCTCTTACCTCCAGCCCTGGCCCATCTTTGCAGCCTCCCAATGGTACAGCAGACCCTCCCGGGTAAGACTCAGCTGCCCGCCGCGGCACAGCTAGGCTGATGCCAATGCTGCCCAGGCCTCATTGCAAAGCCTCCCTAGGCATGCATGCACCTGACCTGCCAAGATTTAAAGGGCCTATGGCAAGAAATCCTCAGCGGTGCCCTTTGTTGACATCATAGGTCAACTCTATTGGAAAAATGCATTGCCTCTGCGTTTCTGGTTCCTGATCCTCGTTTCCTGGTTTCTGATTCCTCTGTGTGTTGTTCCTGTGTCCTGTTCCTGGTTCCTGGCTATCTGTTTTGTCTCCTGAGTTCTTGTCTTCGTGGTCAGTCTTCCCTTTGTCTGTCTTCAGCACATTGTCTTGCTCCAGTGATCCCTGGTCCTCCTTTTCATTCCTCATCTCTTGGATTGGACTTCTGGCTTGACCTCGGACCAGACTTTGACACTGACTTCCTACTTCCTCTGACCACTGTCTGTTCTCTGTAACTGATTGAAGTCTGCCTTTTCTGTCTACTGCCTGAAGCACAATACTGAGTGAACTCTGCCTGCCTCTGATCACAGCCTGATCCTGACCCTGTTTGCCTGCCGTCTGCCCTCACTGTTTCCCATTCTGACTCCACTGCCCTCCTCGTACTGGCTTGCAACACTTTCTATGCAACTGATATTTACCTCCACAGAGGCCTGCACCTAGGTCCAGCTGGCCCTGGCACCCAAGGGCTCAACCTAATGTGAGAGCTGATTTTGGAAAAAATCCTTTTGGGCCTCTGCTCCAGCCTGCTCCACCTGCTGATGGTAGGGACTGGCAGGGCTTCTCCCTACAGTTTATGCAAACTCCACCTTGGCCTTTCGCAATAGCAGCAACACACACAATTTGGCATTTTAAAAACAAAGGAAATCATTTTAAAAGAAGCTATACATGTAAATGTCACATATAGAAGCAATTTTAAAAAACTAATTACTTGCATAAAGTGCACTTTCATGTGAAATTACGATGGACAATTCAATGGCATATATTGTAGCACTTTTCAAAAGCCCGCTTACACAGGTAAGGTACATTTACATGTATAAAACCCAATTTTAAATGTGTAAATGCTTTTAGAAATTCAGGCCTAAAGAAATCTACTGTGACAGCATTTAACTTTAAAAAAGTTGTCTATGATAAAATGAAGAACATGGTTAGGAAAAAACTGAAAGGAGCAACAGCAAAGGTTAAGAATTCAGATCAGGCATGGACCTTGTTTAAAAATACCATCTTGGAATCCCAGACCAGATGAATTCCAGATTTAGAAAAAGTGGAAGGAAGTCTAAACAACTACTGGTATTGTTAAAAAGTGAGGTGAGAGAGGCTATAATAATTAAAAAACATCTTTGAAGAAACGGAAAAGGTATCTGAATGAAGAAAACAGGAAACAGCATAAGCACTGGCAAGTTAGATGCAAAGCATTTATAGAAAGGCAAAGAGAGAATCTGAAAAGAAGCTTGCTGTGGAAGCAAAAACTCATAAAAACTTTTGCAGGTACATTGGAGGTAAAAAGCATGTGAGGGAGCCAGTTGGACCTTTAGATAATCAAGGGGTAAAAGGGGCACTTAGGAATGACAAAGCCATAGCAGAGAGACTAAATTAATTATTTGCTTTTGTATTCACTGAGGAAGATGTATGAGATATACCTATGCCACAAATGATATTCAAAGGTAATGATTCAGAGAAAATGAAACAAATCTCAGTGAATCTTGAAGATATACTAGAGTAAATTGGCAAACTAAAGAGTAGCAAATCACTTGGACCAGATGGTATATATATCCCACAGGGCAGAAAGAACTGGGAAATGAAATTGCGGACCTGCTATTGGAAATTTGTAAGCTATCATTAACATAGTCTATGATAACTGAATACTGGAGAGTTGCAAATGTAACACCAATATTTGAAACGTGATAAAGGGGTGATCCAGGAAACTACAGACAGTGAGTCTGTCATCTGTACCTGGCAAAATGGTAGAAACTATGATAAAGAGCAAAACTGCTGAATATATAGATAGGTATAGTTTAATGAGACAAAGTCAACATGGATTTAGCCAAGGGAAGTCTTTCCTCACAAATATGTTACATTTTTTTGAGGGTGAAAATAAATATGAGAATAAACGTGAACCAGTTGGTATAATGCATCTTGATTTCTAGAAAGCATTTGACAAAGTCCTTCATGAGGGACTTCTTAGGAAATTAAAAAGTCATGTGATGGGGCCAGTGTCCTTTTATAGATTACCAACTGGGTAAAAGATAGAAAATGAGAGTAGGACTAAATGGTACATTTTCCTAATGGATAAATGTGAAGTGACCCAGGGATCTGTTCTGGGACCACTGCTTTTTAATATATTTATAAATGACCTGGAAATGGGAACAAAATGTGAGGTGATCAAATTTGCTGCTAACACAAAATTATTCAAAATTGTTAAATAACAAGAGGAATAATGTTATCAATTGATTTTAATGGTTGGAAGGTTGAAATTGGCTGTTTTTTTAATTGTATAGAAGG
Organism: Rhinatrema bivittatum; assembly: GCF_901001135.1. Taxonomy (NCBI): domain Eukaryota; kingdom Metazoa; phylum Chordata; class Amphibia; order Gymnophiona; family Rhinatrematidae; genus Rhinatrema; species Rhinatrema bivittatum. Next base: position 377,101,457 of record NC_042615.1, on the reverse strand, counting down.
CTCTTGGGACTTTTTAAATAGTCTCTTAAAACCAGTGTAAAGGCTGGGACCATGTTGTGGGGAACAAGATATGTGGAAATTACTCTTTGGTTTGCACCCTCTCCGCAATTTCTGCAGTCTAGATATACCACTGTTCCTTGACATTTTGCATCCAAATGTATGACTTTAAACTTATTTTCATTGAATATTAGCTACCAAGTTCATCAGCATTCCTTAGCTTTCTTAGATTATTCATTTTATTCTATTTTATCAGGATTGTCCACTCTGTTGTAGATCTTAACTTCATCTTAGGGCAACGCTTTCCTACTAAATTCTCTGCTATATCATTTTGAAAATACTAAGCAGAACCAGACACATGGCTGATCACTTAAGCACTCCACTCCACTGATAGTCCTTCATTCCTTGAATTCCATTTAACAATATACTCCGTCCTCTATCACTCAACCAGATTCTAATCCAGTTAATCACTTTGGGGCCCAACTGCAGAATGCTTTGTTTATTGATGTGCCTCCTCGGTGGAACAGTATCACAAACTTTGTTACTTTGAGAATATAATTGGTGGCCTTTTGACTTTTTTCAAATGAGATGATTGTTGTTTAGTTACTGGGTTTGGAGCTGGGATAGGGAGCAAGCAGGGGTGGCTGCCTTTAATTGCCTGTGTTAAGCAATGATTCTTTTTTGGTGTGAATTGTAACTCTGATAATTTATGAGCAGCATTAGCATTAATATAATAAAAAAAAGTGGGAATGATAAACTGGTACTTAGGAACTTGTGATATTTTTTATTGGTCCAAAAAATATACATATAGGATCATTGTTGGTTCTTTGCAGAAATTACAGAGAGAGCATATCTTACATCCAAACAAGCACATTTTTGTTAAATTTACAATTTTCATACATGACTAACAAGAACAGTCAACCAGTCATCAGATGAATGGTAATGGTTTATAAAAATGGTAATAAAGTATTGAAAAGAAAATATAATTCATGCCTTCATTAATTTCAATGAAATGCTGCCAAACATGTTTTTAAAATCTAGCTTTTTTTGACCTGAAAATTAGTTTTGTAAGCTCCCTCCACAGGGGACAGGCATTTACTTTATTTCTGGCAGCTGCAGCTTCATAAAAAAAAGTCTTTAGCAGTCAGTGTTGTTTGTCACAGTGCCTTTTGTTTCTGATCTTGTCACATTCTTTCAAACAACGATTTCTCTGGGCTCATTTGTCATAAAAAAAAAATGTCTTACATAATTTGAAAGCTTTGAATCTCAGATTTTCAAAGTTATAAATCGTTTGTGAAATAAATAACTCCAAAGATGTTCTAGTTAAAGATTTCTCAGTGCAGTAAAACTCTGTCCCCCTCCCCCCCACCCCCCACATAGAATGGAAGTTTAAGTACAAGGCAAACTCAGGAGCTTCCAGCAGCTACTCAGATGCACTAAAACCTGCCAAGCAGTTGAAAACAATGAACGCATTTAAAAGCATATTGAAGGATGAAAAAGGATGAAAAAGAGGTCAGTTATGTTTTTTTGGGGTTTTTTTTTTATTCTGGCAATTGACTTTTCAAGATAACTGCAGAAATTTCTTCTATGAAATATGAATCATTTGACCACTGCTTTAACTAATGGAGGTTTTCTTGCCTCAATATAGGGATATAAAGGTTGGACGATTAAGAGCCATCCTTCCTATTAGGCAGGATTATATCTGATAATAATATACAGCATTAACAGCATCAGTCAGTAGTATGAATGACTGGATAGTAAGAGGGCCCATATTTAATTACACTGGTTCATTTTCCCAGATTGTATGACTGTTGATAGATTGATTGAACACAAAAACATAAGAATTACCACCCAGGAAAGAGATCTAGGCCTCATAGTTGAAATCTTCAACTCAGTGTGCTGTGGCGGTCAAAGAAGCAAACAGAATGTTAGGAATTATTAGGAAGGGAATGGCAAATAAAACGGAGGATGTCATAATGCTGCTGTATTGCTCCATGGTAAGACCACACCTTGAATACTGTGTACAATTCTGGTCACCGCATCTCAAAAAGAATATAGCTGCTCTGGAGAAAGTGCAGAGAAGGGCAACTAAAATGACATGGTGTTACGGATCCTTTGGCAAAGGGAAGTTGGTACCGCCTGTGGGAAGGAGCCCCACAGGTCTCCACCATTGGCAGGCGAGGCTAATGGGAAGCCTGAGACCCCGTTGACACTTCACCACTACCAGCCTACTTTCCCCTCAGGTTGAGCCCTTGGGTATCGAGCCAGCTGGACTTACGAGGGTCTCAGGAGACAGAGTCCAAGCACAGAAATAGCACTAGCAGGCAGGAAGGCGTAGAAGGAGAGACTGGAGCTGGCAAGGCAAGGCAGATGATGTGGCTGGATGTCAGGTACAGGCTGAACTCTTGACAGGCTGCATACCTTGGAGAACTGGAACAAGGCGGAGGCCTTGGCAGGCAGCGTAACTCGGTAGTCAGGAACAAAGCAGGGTCAAGACGGACAAACAGAATTCAGGAACTGGATATCAGGAACGCAAGCAGGAGCCAAGCTAAGCGGAACAAAGCGAATAGCCAAGGCAAAGGCTTGCAGGAAGGCCTCGGTTTAAATAGCCCCGGGTCAGGAGGGAGGGGCGTTAGCCCTCTCATAGCAATTCCCATAAATGACATCAGAGGCTGCGCGCGCGTGCCTAGGAACGTAGGGCACCCCCACGGGACTGGACAGGGCACCGGCGCATCTGGGCCGAGAGGGAACGGCAGAGTCAGAGCCCTGACGTAGGCCCAGCACTGAGGGAGCTCGCAGCAGGGAAGGAGTAGCAGCATCGGAGGCCTGGCAGGGGGCCTGTGCAAGAGGAGCACATGTCTGAGAAGGAGCAACAGCATCAGAAACCTGGCTAAAACCCGGAGCGGGGAGAGCATGGCAACCGTGGTGCCCCACGGCCACGAGAGTACCCGGGCTAGCAAGCGGCAGAAAGCCGCAGTGGTAGGTGGAGGGAGCCTGCTGCAGCCTACAGTGGCCAGTTCCCATAACACAAGGGGCATGGAATGGCTGCCGTGTGAGAAAAGGTTAAAGAAGTTAGGGCTGTTCTGTTTGGAGAAGATATGCCTGAAGGGGGATATGATAGAAGTCTTCAAAATCATGAAAGGACTTGAACAAGTTAATGTAAATCATTTATTTACTCTCTCAGATAATGGAAGGACCAGGGGGCACTCCATGAAGTTAGCAAGTAGCTCATTTAAAACAAATCAAAGAAAATTCTTTTTCACTCAGTGCATAGTTAAGCTCTGGAATTCATTGCCAGATGATGTAGTTACAACAGTTTATTTATTTTATTTAGTTATTAAATTTTCTATACCGATATTAGTGGGGACATCATATCAGTTTACATTAAACAAAAATAACATAAAGGATGGAAAATAATAAAACAGCAAATTGGGGAGGGAGAGATAGGAACTATTAGAACATAGCTTGAAATATTTATTTATTTATTTATTTTATTTATTTAAATTCTTTTAATATACCGATGCTCAAGACCAGGTCTTATCGTACCGGTTTACAATGAACTAGGGGGAAAAAACCAGTTAACAATGGAAGCAAGAAATTACATTATAACAGGGAATGTGGAACTTGGTTGTTAGAGAAAAGGATAGGTTAAACAATTTCTAACTGGAGAACAAAGCAAATAAGCAGAAACGTGAGTGTTTACATGGTAAGCATTATATACAAAATTACGTGGTGTGTAATATAAGGCAAGTTATATTAAAGTGCAGTTAGCCGAGAAATAGTTCCTTTTTTTGAGTTGCTGAAGGAGGACGCAACCGCGGGGTATGTAACTGTGGGGGTGATCCTGCGGTTTCTTCAGGGGTATGCTTGGGCGAACAGCCAAGTTTTTAATTTTTTTCTGAAAGTGATATGGCAATGTTCCTGGCGGAGATCTGGCGGAAGAGAGTTCCAGTGATGCGGACCGGCAGTTGATAGAGCACGTTTTTCAATGGTGTTGTGGAGAATGGACTTTTTTGGGGGAACCTGGAGGGAATCTCTGTATGCAGATCTGGTGGGTCTTGCAGAGGCGTGTGGTTTGAGGGGTATGGTAAGCTGGAGCGAGGATTCCTGAAATAAGGTTTTGTGGATAATAGTAAGTGTCTTGAAGAGAATTCTGTGGCGAATGGGTAGCCAGTGGAGTATTTTTAGAATCGGGGTGATGTGGTCCATGCGGCGAGAGTTTGTGAGGATCCTGGCTGCAGCGTTTTGCAGCATTTGAAGAGGTTTGGTAGAAGAGGCCGGGAGACCTAGCAACAAAGCATTACAATAGTCAATCTTTGAGAATAGTATGGCTTGAAGGACCGAACGGTAGTCGTGGAAGTGTAGAAGAGGTCTTAACTGTTTTAGTACCTGTAGTTTATAAAAACCTTCTTTGGTGGTGTTGTTGATGAATTTTTTGAGGTTCATTCTGGAGTCTAGGAATGCCCCCAGGTTTCTCACTTGACTTGTTAGTGGTGTGTTGGTATTGAAGGCTGGCGGGTTATTATCATTGGGGGAAATGATTAGCAGTTCGGTCTTGGACGTATTGAGTACGAGGCCGAGACTTGTGAGAAGGAGGTTGATGGTGTGGAGGCAGCTATTCCAGTAGTTTAGGGTGTCTGAAACTGGATCCTTGATGGGGATTAGGATCTGCACATCGTCTGCATAGATGAAGTATGTGAGGTTGAGATTATTGAGGAGTTGGCATAGGGGGAGAAGATATATGTTGAATAGGGTCGGCGAGAGAGATGAACCCTGGGGAACTCCTTGTTTGGCAGCTACAGGGTGAGACTCTTTGTTGATTATTTTAACTTTATAGTATCTGTCGCTTAGAAAGGATTTTAACCAGAGGAGTGCAGCCCCTGAAATGCCTATTTCCATCAGACGGTTGATGAGGATTGTGTGGTTAACTGTGTCGAACGCTGCCGAGATGTCTAGCAGGGCTAGTAAGTATGATTGACCTTTGTCGAGACCCAACAGGATGTTGTCCATTAATGAGAGAAGGAGAGATTCTGTATTTCTGCATTTCCTGAAACCGAATTGCGATGGATATAGTATGTTGTGGGATTCGAGGTAGTCAGTGAGTCTGGTATTGACCAGCTTCTCCATTAGCTTGGCTATGAAAGGTAGGTTAGCGATAGGGCGAAAATTTGTGGGGTTAGATGGGTCCAAGTTGGGTTTTTTTAGTAATGGTTTCAGCGAGGCTGTTTTTAAAGCATCCGGGACAGTACCATTTGAGAGTGAACAGTTTATGATGTCGGCCAAAGGTTTGGCGATGATGTTAGGGATTTTGAGAAGGAGTTTGGTCGGGATTTGGTCTATAGGGTGCGAAGAGGGCTTCATTTTCTTGATGATAGATTCTATTTCCAGGGATGATGTAGTATCAAAAGATTCTAGAGACCGTTTGTGTGTCAGTGGGGCATGGTTTTGGTCAGGAGGAGGCTGGGAGTTGGGAATGGGGTTGGAAGATAGTAGCGGGATAAGTAAATTTTTTATTTTGTTGTCGAAGAAGACTGCCAGCTCGGAGGATTTGTTTTGTGCTTCTTCTTCCGGGATGGCTGGAGGAATAGGGGTGGTGAGTGTGGCAACATATGAGAAGAGAGTTTTTGGGTCATACAGGAAGCCGTGTATTTTTTTGGCGTAGAAGTCCCTTTTGGTACGAAGAATAGTGGCCCTATAGTAGCTCATTGTGGTTTTGTAGGAGGCCCGTGCAGTGGTGGTGGGATTCTTCCGCCATTGTTGTTCTTTGTGTTGAAGGCTTTGTTTAAGTGTTCTTAATTCTGATGAGAACCAGGGTTTTTTGTTAGTACGGGCAGGATTAATATGTTTGGATGTCAAGGGGCATAATTTATCAGCTGCTGCGTGGGTGATAGTTAACCAGGAGTTCATGGCGGTGTCCGCATTTGTGAGGTCCAGGTTAGTTAGTTCCTTGGTGAGCGTGTTGCTGAGAGCATCCATGGAGCATGTTTTTCTAAATTGGATCGTGGATTTGGTGTTGTTTGTGGTGGGTTTTTTCTTTATGGATATTTCAGTTTCAATAATCGAGTGATCTGACCAAGGGATGGGGGTGCAGGTAGGAGGATAAGTGGTCAAGATCTGGTCATTCGTAAATATTAAATCTAGCGTGTGTCCTGCTTTGTGCGTGGGTTTGTTAATGATTTGTTTGAAGCCCATGGCCATGAAGGAGGAGAGGAGGGCTTCGCAGTTGGCTGAGGGGGATGGGGAATCAACATGAATGTTGAAGTCTCCTAGCAGGATCGCTGGTGAGTTGGTATTGATGTGTTTGGCTACAAGTTCTATGAGAGGCGATGGGTCGGAGTCTAGGAGCCCAGGCGGGGCATAGATGAGGCAGATTTGGAGTTGAGTGGATTTAAATAGCCCGATTTCGAGTTTGGTTGAAGTTTTAATTGAGTGCTGGGTTAGTCTTAATTCTTTTTTTGCAGCTAGCAGTAATCCTCCCCCTCTTTTTTTAGTTCTGGTGATGGAGAAGAAGTCGTATAGCTGAGTTGGTAATTGGTTGATTAGAGGTGTGTCTGTGTTTTTCAACCATGTTTCAGTTATAGCACACAGGTCCGGTTGAGTGTCCAGTAGGTAGTCGTTGAGCAAATGGGATTTTTTTGACAAAGATTGGGAGTTGAGGAGGGTTAGTGTGATTAAGGATAGACCAAGGAATTGGTTTAGAGGGGAAATCATAATGGGGATCAGGGATCTCTTAGAACGTTGTGTCTTGGGTAAGGGTGAATTAACTCTGTTGAGGAATGAGTGCGGAATGATAGGGATAGGGAGGGTTTGCATCATGTTGATTAACTGGTGAGGCTGGATGACTGTTGGAGCAGCTGGATGCCTGTTGGTGAGGCTGGATGACTGCTGGTGAGGCTGGATGACTGTTGGAGCGGCTGGATGACTGCTGGTGAGGCTAGATGACTGCTGGTGAGGCTGGATGACTGTTGGAGCGGCTGGATGACTGCTGGTGAGGCTGGATGACTGTTGGAGCGGCTGGATGCCTGTTGGTGAGGCTGGATGCCTGTTGGTGAGGCTGGATGACTGCTGGTGAGGCTGGATGCCTGTTGGTGAGGCTGGATGACTGCTGGTGAGGCTGGATGACTGTTGGAGCGGCTGGATGACTGCTGGTGAGGCTGGATGACTGTTGGAGCGGCTGGATGACTGCTGGTGAGGCTGGATGACTGTTGGAGTGGCTGGATGCCTGTTGGTGAGGCTGGATGACTGCTGGTGAGGCTGGATGCCTGTTGGTGAGGCTGGATGCCTGCTGGTGAGGCTGGATGCCTGTTGGTGAGGCTAGAAAACTGCTGGAGAAATGAGCGAGGGAGGAGAGGGTGGGTGCGTGATTGTGGGGAGCTGTGGCCGGTGCGTTTAGGTTACTAGAGGGAGGGATATCGGTGGATGATAAGCGTGGGGTGGCTTCTTCTGTGATCTGGTGCACACTAAGGGGCACACAAAGGGGCAGGCCCCTTTGTCGCGCTCCTTAGACGTGCGACGCCAGGCGCGAGACACCTGGGTGGGTCTTGAGCCCTTTAAGGGCACTTTAGATGACGTCGGGAGGTGGGCGGGCTTACCGCGTGTCCCTCCTGCGCTGGGCCGGTTCGGGGCTCCTGCTCTTTTTTTTCTCCGCGGGCCGCTAGCCGCGCGGGAGGCCGAGGCCTTGTCTGCCTCCCCTGACCCCGATGGGTCCACGCCGATCGCGCGGGGAGGGTGGCCAGCCAGGAAATGGCCGGCCTGGGAGCGTCTTGAGCCCTTTAAGGGCACTTTAGATGACATCGGGAGGTGGGCGGGCTTACCGCGTGTCCCTCCTGCGCTGGGCCGGTTCGGGGCTCCTGTTCTTTTTTTCTCCGCGGGCCGCTAGCCGCGCGGGAGGCCGAGGCCTTGTCTGCCTCCCCTGACCCCGATGGGTCCACGCCGATCGCGCGGGGAGGGTGGCCAGCCAGGAAATGGCCGGCCTGGGAGCGTCTTGAGCCCTTTAAGGGCACTTTAGATGACGTCGGGAGGTGGGCGGGCTTACCGCGTGTCCCTCCTGCGCTGGGCCAGTTCGGGGCTCCTGCTCTTTTTTTCTCCGCGGGCCGCTAGCCGCGCGGGAGGCCGAGGCCTTGTCTGCCTCCCCTGACCCCGATGGGTCCACGCCGATCGCGCGGGGAGGGTGGCCAGCCAGGAAATACATAGTAATCAGGCTAATCTGAAACATGAGATAGCCAAGATGTTAACATTGAGCATGACATTTGTAAGAAACAAAAACTATGTATAGGGTTTAGGTATGTTAGAATGATACGGATGTTTCGGGGGTTTGTATGGCAGGTTCAGGTTTGTTTGCATGGTTGAGGTGCTTGCATGGAGGACAGTAGGGTGTTATTGATGATAGGCTTGTTTGAAAAGCCAGGTTTTTAAGTTGGCTCTGAATTTAGCGGTACAAGTCTCAAGCCTGAGATGGGGGGTAAGGAATTCCAGAGTGTGGGTCCGGCAATAGATAGGGCTCGTTCCCTTGTGGAGGACAGGTGTGCTTTTTTTAGGGAGGGAACGTGGAGGTTTCCATTATTGGTGGCTCTACTGTGTTTGTTAGATCATACGGGGGAGAAAGGCTAAATGAGCCAGTTTGAGTTGTGTGTGTGAATAGCTTTGTGGGTCAGTGTGAGGGTTTTGTATACAATGCGAGAGGGGATAGGGATCCAGTGCAAATTCTTGAAGAGGGGCGTAATATGATCATATTTCCGGGCGTTAGAGATGGTTCTTGCTACTGCATTTTGCAGTATCTGGAGGGGTTTTATTGAAGAGTAGGGGAGGCCAAGGAAGAGGGAGTTGCAGTAGTCCATTTTTGTTGAGAGTGTAGCTTGGATTATGGTGCGGAAATCGCTGGCATGGAGTAAGGGTTTAAGTTTCTTCATGACATTAAGTTTGAAGAAACTTCCTTAAGGATCAGATTGATATGTTTTTTAGGTTCAGTTGTTGGTCTATCTGAACCCCAAGATTTCCTGCATCAGGCTGCCTAATGAAGGTATCATAGGCGGGATCATTTGCAATGGCTGATTTGGGGGGTGAGTGTTGCGAGATGAGCAGTTTGGTTTTTGATGCATTTAGGGTAAGGTGGAGGTCGGAGAGCAGGGCATTGATGGAAGCAAGACAATTTATCCAATGGTCCAATGCTTTTGTAAGAGTATCGTGAATAGGTATGATGATTTGCACATCATCAGCATATAAGAAGAATTTGAGGCCGAGGTTGGATAGGTGTTGGCACAGGGGGGTAAGGTAAACATTAAAGAGGGTGGAGGAGAGGGAGGATCCTGGGGGACTCCCTGGGAGAGTGCGTGGTAGGCGGATTCTGTGTTGCCTATTTTTACTGAGAATTTTCTATTGGTGAGATATGATGTGAACTAGTGGAGTGCTGTGCCTGTGAGGCCAATATGTTTTAGGCGGGTGAGGAGTTGATTATGGCTTTTGGTGTCAAAGGTCACGCTCCTTCGGGCACGCGACGCTCGGTGCGCGGCGCCTCGAGTGAGTTGTAATTTAAAGATACTCACTCGGCGCTTCCTCTGATGTCAGATGGGGGTGGTCCACGGAGACTACGAGGCGCCGATAGGCCTTAGAGCCTTGCCTGGAATGGCTACCGCTTGGACTGTCTCTGCCTTGTTCGGTATCGGGCGCGTCTGAAGGCAGATGCTGACCTTAGAGGCAGAGTGCAATCAGTTGAGTTGGTCTTTAAAGCTAAGGACATTTCTCCTAAGGTCGCGTCTTGAGGGCATTGTCGGGAGGGTGGAGGCGGGTCTCAGCGAAATTAGCCCGAAGGGCCTCGGTTGCAGGCTAGACCCCGAAGGGTCTCTGCAGTGGGATGGTTCCGCTGCGATCCTGCCCGGCAAAACCCAGTTAGTGTAACTGGGTTTAAAAAAGGTTTAGATAAGATCCTAGAAGAAAAATCTATAAACTTCTATTATGGTAATAAATAAGCAATAGTAGCTTGGGATTTATTTAATGCTTGGGTACTTGCCAGGTACTTGTGACTTGAATTGGCCACTGTTTGAAACAGGATACTGGGCTAGTCTGACCCAGTATGGCATATCTTATGTTCTTATGCCATACTGGGTCAGACCAAGGGTCCATCAAGCCCAGCAACCTGTTTCCAACAGTGGCCAATCTAGGCTACAAGTACCTGGCAAGTACCCAAACAGTAAGTAGATCCCATGCTACTAATGCCAGTAATAGCAGTGGCTATTCTCTAAGTCAACTTGATTGGTATTAGGACTGTAGGTGAAGATGCAATAGGTGAGGGAATAGTAGTGAGGAGGTGTGTAAGCTGTCTTATTGCACATAAACAGTTTAATGAATTACTTGTATACAGTCATTGACATGTTCATGGTTGTTGGGTGGGGAGATGCTGGGTATTATGCTATTTGCATAGTGTAGTTTTTTAAATGAATGACATACCTACTGGTTGGGAAGATTGTTATTATTGTAGGGTCAAAGAAAATACATTTTATCATATATTGCTTGTATCAATGTATTAAGTTAGGAATGATGAGAAAATTGAATTTCATATATATTAGGATATATAGCAGAAGGTTTTATGACATTTTTTTTATTGTGCATTGATTTGAAGTCACATGATTGTAGGGGGGTGCCAATTTTCTATCCCTGGAAGGTATCTTGTCCCTTACAAACATGCAATTGGAGGCTTCAGCTGGTCTGAGTACCCTCAGTGTAACCTTGCCCTTTGAGGGAAATCAACATGTCAAGGAGGAATATCTCTCCCCATTGGGAAGCATGATATGAGGGTATAAAACTCCTTCACCCACTGGTGCAGAGGGAGAGAATAGAAACAGGGATTATAAGAATTAGTCCTGCTAGTGTTTAATAGGGATGTGAATCGTTTTTTGACGATTTAAAAAAATCGTCTGATATTTTTTAAATCATCAAAAATCGGTACAGTCAGCGATACAATAGAAATTTTCATGATTTATCGTGAAAAATCGTTACTCCCGTTAGTGTCCACTAGAGGGAGTTATTTGGGAGGAGGGCGGAAAAAAACCGGCACACTAAAACAACCCCTAAACCCACCCCGACCCTATACAACTAATCCCTTACCTTCCCCCACCCCCCCCCCCCAAACCCCCCCAAAACTTTTTACGAGTACCTGGTGGTCTAGTGGGGGCGCGGGGACCGATCTCCCGCTCTCGGGCCATTGGCACCATTTTGGCTGCCACTCAAAAATGGCGCCGAATGCCCGATTAAAAAAAAACCCACCCAACCCTTTAAAGATGACCCCTTAGCTTCTCCCACCCTCCCGATCCCAATACATTTTTAAATTACCTGGTGCTCTAGTGGTGGTCCCGGGAGTGATCTCCCGTTCTCGGGCCGTCAGCTGCCAATCATAAAGATGGCGCCGATGGCCCTTTGCCCTTACCATGTGACAGAGTATCCGTGCCATTGGCCGGACCCTGTCACATGGTAGGAGCACTGGCTGGCCGGTGGCATCTTTAAAGACATAAAGATGGCGCCGATGGCCCTTTGCCCTTACCATGTGACAGGGTATCCGTGCCATTGGCCGGCCCCTGTCACATGGTAGGAGCACTGGCTGGCCGGCGCCATCTTTAAAGACATAAAGATGGCGCCGATGGCCCTTTGCCCTTACCATGTGATAGGGTATCCGTGCCATTGGCCGGCCCCTGTCACATGGTAGGAGCACTGGATGGACGGCGCCATCTTTATGATGGTGGCGGCCATCTTTAAAGATGGCGGTGCCTATCTTTACGATGGCGGTGGCCATCTTTAAAGATGGCACCGGCCAGCCAGTGCTCCTACCATGTGACAGGGGCCGGCCAATGGCACTGATACCCTGTCACATGGTAAGGGCAAAGGGCCATCGGCGCCATCCTTATGAGTGGCAGCCGATGGCCTGAGAATGATAGATCGCTCCCGGGACCACCACTAGACCACCAGGTACTCGTAAAAAGTTTTGGGGGGGTTCGGGAGGGTGGGGGAAGGTAAGGGGTCAATTTTAAAGGGTCGGGCCTCACTAAAAAAAAATCAACGATGTGAATCAGAACCGATTCTGATTCACATCACCACCAATCAGATTTTTTTCTCCCTCTAGCTGAACCCGTTCGTTAAGACAATCAGGCACACGATTCACATCCCTACTCTTCATACCTCCTACTGTCTATGTAAAATAGCACCCCAAACCTACTTCACCCCCCAAACCCTGACTGAATTAAAAGTGTCACCTCTTATATTGGTATAAATAGGAAAGTGACATATTGCTTTCTATAGAGACTCTCTCTCTCTCTTTCTCTCTCATCAGCAAATGAAAATTAGCACAGGGGTGATAAATGTATCATACCATGCAGAAATTACCTACGTGGGAGCAGAGAAATTAGCCTAGCCATCCCCCCCCCCCCTTTTTTTTTTTATCACAAGTGCTATTTCTGCTACAAGTATAGCATTTAGATAAATCTAGGGTTAAGTTTGGATGTTTCAAAGAGTTGTCCTAAAGTTAGGAGGCTATATTTAGCTGGCTATATTCAATAGTGCAGTTTCACTATTGAAAATACCTCAGGTTTATCCAGCTGACTTTGTCAGCTAGACTGTGTCTGAAGATGGACCTCAGAATAAACTAGTAAAATTAGAACAAAGTGAGTAAAAAAAAGATACATTTTATGTTGTAAGTTTTAACAAGTTCTATTACATTGCTAAATTTTAATCAGTTTGCATGCAGATGAAGTAATTGACAAGTTGAATCTGCACACCTCCTTTCTCTGTATGAGCAATGTCAGGTGAAAGGCACATTGTACAGAACTGAGTGAGTAATGCTGAATACAGTGAATTCAATGAATAATTTAGAGTACATGGTGAAAACATGAGGTCAATCTAACAGCCAATATCCCTAAACAAAGCAATTCTATTCAGTGATTTACCAGTCCCCTCTGCAGCTTTGAAAAGAAACCATCTTTTACCACTTTTGGGACTTGATTTACTAGGCTTTTTTCCCCCTTTAGAATTAGACTGAGAGGAAAGTCTTGGTAACAGGCTCTTGATGCTGCATTCTTGTCCCCTTGTGAAAAAACAAGAACAATGTTGTACTTCTTTGCCATATCAGTGATGCAGTACCATATATAATGCTCCAAGTTAGAAGTTTAATTTTGTAAGGAGACTAATGATATCTAGCGCACAGCTCACACACTAGTATTCTCCTATAATGTAAGTTAGAATGAAAGTATGTGATGGGGCAAGAGGGGTTAGATGGTTGCTTCTCCCCAGTCTAGATTGATGATAGGCTGTAAAGATAAAAGAGAAAAATAAATAAATAAATAACAGTCAATGCTGAACTCCTCAGTGATTATTTCAACCACAATATACCTAACTACAAACCAAAAACTAGAATCTTTCCCACTGAGATTGCCTTATCAGAGCCAATGAAAGGTTTCATTTGCTTCCTGGAATCAGGATGAAGTGGTGCAGCAGCTGTTGATCAGGCGGCTGAGTCAGGGACTGCACCTCGGTGTCTCTCTTTCAGTGCCCTGATTTTATTTATTTATTTATTTATTTCTTTTATATACCGACGTTCGATCGAGATATCACATCGGTTTCCAGATAACTCAAAGAATAGGGTAGTAACAGCCCTATTTTACATTATAACATTTACAGCCCTATTTTACATTATAACATTGTAATAAAAATAATAAATTGTAACATTGTAATAAATATAACAAATTATACAAATTATAACAGGAATAACAGGATTACGTTGAACATTTGATGTAGTATATAACATATGTACATAAATGACTTGTTGATGAGGATATATTAAGGTTAGGTTGGCAGGGAGGGTTGAAGGGGGGAATGGGGGGGATAGGAGGGGGGAAGGTGGTGCAAGGGAGGGAAGATGGTGATGCGAGATGCTTGTGTAGGGGGGCGTGGTGTGTTGCAGTTGAATTTGGGTAGGTTACGTGTCAGGTGGGAATGCTTTTAGGAACAGCCATGTTTTGAGGTGTTTTTTGAAGACTTGCAATTCATATGATTGTCATCATATGAATCTTCTAACTCTGGGTGAGATGGAATAGATGAAGGGCCCTCTGATCTATTTGTTACTGAACGGGGTAGACAGTAAAACAACACAGGTGGATGGTATGCTTGCTTTCCCTTTGCAGCAAACTGATGATGAATCTGAGAGGTTGATCCTCAGCTGTGCTTAGAGAAAAGGACAACTGCCAGATGATTTCCTAAGACTGTCAGACTGCTTGTGCAGGTGAATCTCCAGCCAAAGTTACCATAGAAATGTTATGGAGAGCCATTATTAAGGACTTAAAGGAAGATTTAATTGCTGGCTTTACCTCTTTACAGTCTGAGGTTGATGAGTTGGAATAGAAAGTTTATTCCTTCAAAAGTGATTTGGAGAATGTTAATCAAAAAGTAGGACAGTTAGCATCTCAGGTAGATAGGCTGTAATCTTCCCAAAATATTGCTATTAAATATTATTCTGCTCAACTAGGAAACTGCAGAAGTCATGTTTCCTGCATCTTGAAACTCACAATTCATGCTGTTAGTTTTGGCAAGTGAGCTACAAAGTTAACACTTGTTTAAAGGTAGCTGTTACATTTTGGACATTAATGAACGCATGCTATAAAACAGGCAGAGGTCAGCACCCCACACTATTTACCACAAGTCTGCTAAATCGTATTTTACATCTTATTTCATTTGCATGCACATATGTACTAATTTTAGCATGTGCATGTTTATATCTTCTCAGAGCTGTTTAATGGGCAAAAAGCACACTAGGGCTTTCAATCACAAATCTGCACATGCACTAAACAGTCTTAACTCACATGCTAAGCTTTAGTGCAGTGTTTTTCAAAACATTCTTGATGTAACCTTTAGCCAGTCTGATTTTCAGGATTTGCATTCACTGTCCCCATTGCTTGCAAATTTATCTTATGCAAATGTATTTTGCATATCTTGAAAATCAGGCTGGTAGTGGCTAGGGTGTACTCTAGGACCAGGTTGAAAAACACTGCCTTAGTACATAGACCCATTAATAACCAAAATTTTATCCTGCTCAGGGGTATTAAAGCCTTTCTCCAAAAAATGTTAATCCTCCTTAGCATGATTTTGTCTCCTGCCAAACACCTACTCATGCTAAATTAGAAAATTATTTTAAAAGCAGTCTCAGTTCATATGAACTGTTTCCATTATTCTTCAACTTCCATATAATAAAAATTACCAGCATGGATTCTCACCAATGTTGAAAATTGTGGTTCAATAATTTTAAGTACAGTGTGGTCTAATGTAAAATATTAGGTAACTATAGCATATTATTTGAATATGCATTGTCAAAATTAGTATGTGTGTATGTGAAAAGAGGGTGAAGGGATTTGAGCATTGTTTGGAATGTGTATGCTGTTTTTAATCTTTTGCATTTATTCCGGTTCATGCATCCACATCATCCACCTAGAATAACTTCTTTCAGGTGATTACACACTGCCTTTCCATTTATTGCAGTGTAAAAGGGATCTGTGCATAATGCATATATTTATTTGATAGTTTTGATACACTCCTGCTGAGTTCTACATGGTAGATTTTATGACTAGAATAGTCAAAATGTTTTTTTTTTGTCTGCTATTTAAATGTAGTTTTTCTTGCTGAGTTAAGTATTCTGTAGAATATATAAAACCATATTTGTCCTCTTATTGTACAATATTTTATTTTCATTCTTTAGAACAACATTGTATAGCCTAAAGGTTAGAGCAGTGGGCTACAAACTGGAGAGACTACGACTCAAGTCCCACTGTTGCTCCTTGTAACCTTGGACAAGTCACTTTACGCTCCCTTATTTCAAGTATAAACTTACAAGGTCCTTTATCAAATCATGTTAAGCCCTTATCATACATCTTAGGGTCCTAATGCACACAATACATACTAAGGTGCAACTTCAAAATTAATAGTCAAATGGGAGGAGTTTGGGCAGGGTTAATGGAAATGAGGGTTAACTAGCATGGTGTGTGTTACTGTATTGCAGGATCTAATGCAAAAAATAACTACACCTATATTTTTGGCAGTAGGGTGAAAAAATATTTATTGCAGCCGATATTGTGGATGGCGGTAGTATTGCAGTGACTATCATGAGTGATAAAAAGTCCAATTAAATGGAACACACATACCAGGCCTTCCTGGCCCAATAAAAACACCTGTTCTTACCTGGTCTCTCTTCCTAAAGATATAATGTTTGTGGTAGGTGAAATGGTTGCGGCATCCTCGATGCTTCGACAGGCTCGCCACAGACAATGACAACCATAACAACAACAAGCTGAAGAACCAGCAAAAGCCAGTTCCAAACTGTCCTAGGAAAGTCCCTGCAGCACAACCAGAACCAGGGGCCCCGCAGGGTGGGGGCCCAGCCCAGCACCTGGCACACAAGCGGCCATGGTGCAGGAGATACAGGGATTGTATCTGTCCTCCACAAACAATTGAAAGAAGCCCTTTAAAGCAGGGCTACTCCCTGCAAACCTCCTTTCTGCACCGGACCCATCTTTAGACCCGGACCCGATCCAGCCACCAGCAAGCAGGCCTTCCTGCCTTCAGCCCAGCGATTTGGAAACCACGCGGCTACCCCCTCCCTGAGCTCCTGCCACCACCAATCGCTGGTAAGAGCCGCGCTATCCGACGTCAGCGCCTAGGAGGGGACAGGAAATAGAAAAAATTGAAAGAAGCCCTTTAAAGCAGGGCTACTCCCCGCGGCGCTGCGCGATGGGCGTCGCATGCCGAAGGTGTGCGACAAAGGGGCCTACCCCTTTGTGCGCCCCTTCGTGCAGCCCCTTCATGCACATTTCAATCTTAGCCTGGTTATTCCTGCACTAACCTGCTCCCCTACTCCGGCCCCCTCAGGCCTTATCTTGCCTCTCCCTACACCTCAGCAGTTCTACTCTCTCCCAGCATTCCCACACAATTCGTCTCCTCAAAGATGCATACGTTCGATATCCCCATTATTTACAATCACCTCAGAAGTCACTTCAAACCCTCTTCTCTTCACATCCTCCGACAACAGAGGCTAATTCCAATCATGATTTCTCCGGTCACTCACCTACTGGCCTCTCTCTTTTCTCATTAACTCTATTTAATGCCCAATCTCTCACCAAAAAAACTCACATTCTTAATGATTATCTATTAGAAGTCAAACCAGACATCTGTGCAATCACAGAAATGTGGTTGAAACCCACGGATACAGTACTAACGAATCAGCTTCCCTCTCAACTATTCGACCTCCTCTCAATCCCCAGACTCAAAAAAAGAGGAGGAGGGCTTCTATTAGCTGCTAAAAAAAGGTCTAGGACTATCCCTACAACTGTCAAATTCAACAACCAATCTCGAATTCTCCTTCAAATCTGAGCATCTTCAAATTGGCTTAATCTACGCACCTCCTGTAATCCTAGAATCAGACCCTTCTCCCAGTATTGAACTCATTGCTAAACATTTCAGCGCTAACAAACCAGCCTTAATTATGGGAGACTTTTAACTTGCACGTTGACGCTTCACCACAAACCCCCAACTGTGAAACATTACTCTCCTCGCTCAGCCACATGGGATTCATACAAATCGTCAACAGCCCTACTCACAAAGCAGGCCACACATTAGAGATGTGCAGTCATTTATCATGAATTAGGCAATTACAACAAAATTGCCTAATTCGTAGTGGTTCGGGGGCCCCGAAACCCAAAAAGGATTTCCCCCGAACTTTGGGGAAATTTCGTTTTTCGGGTTTGCATGGGGAGAGGGGCACATTTTTTTTTTAAATTAAAAACCACCCCAAACCACCCCAAACATTTAGATTAACTATAATACAACCCCTCCCCAACCCGATCCCTCCCCAAGACTTACGAACATCCCTGGTGGTCCAGCGGGGTCCCGGGTGCCATTTGTTCCTCCGTGCCCATGTGCGCCATTGCCGGCCTTGCTCAAAATGGTGCCGAATAGCCTCTGAACTACTATGTCACAGGGGCTACCGGCGCCATTGGTCAGCCCCTGTCACATGGTAGGAGAACCGACCAATGGCGCCGAAAGCCCCTGTGACATAGTATGGGCAAAGGCTATCGGCGCCATTTTGATTACTGGCAGCCGACAACGAAATCACTCCCGGACCCCCGCTGGACCCCCAGGGATTATTGGCAAGCCTTGGGGGGGGGGGGGTCAGGAGGGGGCTCCTGACCCCCCCACATGGTAGGAGCACAAGATGGCGCCAATGGCCATGTGACAGGGGCTGACCAATGGCGCCGGTAGCCCCTGTGACATGGTAGTTCAGAGGCTATTCGGCACCATTTTGAGCAAGGCTGGCAATGGTGCACATGGGCACGGAGGAACAAATGGCACCTGGGACCCCGCTGGACCACCAGGGATGTTTGTAAGTCTTGGGGAGGGATCGGGATGGTGGGGGGAGTTTGTATGTATGTACGAAAATGATTTTAAATGCTTGGGGTGGGGTTTTTTTTAGCTTCATTTCCCGCTTCATTTTTTGGCCTGGTTTCGGGTTTCCTCGTTTCGTTTTTCAAAAAAACTAAACGAGAAAACCCGAATTTTACCACAAAGTATCCGAGTCAAAAAACGACCAGGTAGAAAAAAACGAAGCATATCTCTACCACACATTGGATCTTATTTTCATAAATGAAGGCATCTCTCTCTCTACCAACCCTACATGTTCACCGGTCCCTTGGTCAGACCATCATATCATTTCCACGGTTCTTGAGATTAAAGAACACCCTCCTCAATCATTCCCTATACAGTCCAATTCAGGAAACCCTGCTCCACGGACTACCTCAGCAGTCAGCTCTCCAATAAATTAGCCCAACTCAACCTCTCAGATGCAAGTGCCGCGACCACTTCCTGGATCAATATTACCAATAAAGTTGCAGAACAAACCTGCCCAACTATCACTAAAGTACTACATCCTTCCCCGGACAACAGGAAACCATGGTTCACCCTGGAACTTAAGTCTCTTAAACAAGACCTAAGAAGCAAAGAACATAGATGGTGAAAAAAACCCTCTACCATGACTTTAGCTGCTTACAAATCCCTCCTAAATGCCTACAGGAATGCCATCCTCAGAACTAAGAAAGACTTATTCGCAAAAAAAATCCATCACTTCATCTTTGATTCCAAAGCCTTATTTTCATATGTCTCAGCTCTCATCAAACCATCCCCACCCATCATTCCGGATGACCTAGCCCTTAGCAAAGCCACAGAATTGGCCAAATACTTTGAGAATAAAATCTCCAACCTTATCGCTCCCCTCACTACATCCAATTCCTTGCCCCCTCTCCTGTTCGCCACCTTTCCTCAATGAAACAACTTTTGAATCCTTCGAGTCTACTTCATCACTTGAGATAGAAAATATTCTCAAGAAACTTAAACCTTCTTCGCATCCATCGGACCCAATACCTACTAACCTTCTCATCGCTATCCCGAATACCATTGCCAAGCCTATCGCAGAAATCATAAACTGCTCGCTAGCTCAAGGCCTAGTGCCGGACCAGCTAAAGCTCGCAATTCTAAAACCTCTATTGAAAAAACCTAACTAGTCTCCAATGGACCCAGCTAACTTCCGCCCCATAGCCAACTTGCCTCTGATCGCTAAACTTATGGAAAAAATAGTCAACAAGCAACTATCAGAATACCTGGAAGAACATAATATACTCGCCGCATCTCAGTTCGGCTTCCGCAAAGCGCTAAACTCAGAAGCACTCCTAACATTACTCTCGGACACCATCCACTTAAGCCTGGAAAAAAGACAACCCTATCTCCTAGCTCTCCTAGATCAATTTTCGGCCTTTGACACCATGAACCATGCAATCCTCTTAGATCATCTCGCAGACATAGGCATCAAGGATGCCTATGTCTGCGAGATGTTACCGAGGAAGGATTACCGAGGAACCTGTTACCGAGGAACCTGTTACCGAGGAAGGATTTGAACCAGCTGAGCTGGTTCAAATCCTTCCTCGGTAACAGGTTCTTCAAGGTTAGGATCAACAACAAAGTATCGCACCCGGTCAGCTCCAACCTGGGAGTCACCCAAGGATCATCTCTTTCTCCTACCCTTTTCAACATCTACCTGATCCCGCTCTGCCAATTACTTAAAAACCTTAAGCTAACTCATTACCCCTGAACGCGGACGACGTTCAAATTCTTATCCCAATCACAGATTCTCTATACAAAACCTGGTCCCACTGGAATAGCTGCCTTCAATCAATTAACAGACTTCTCACCAGCCTCAACCTTGTTCTCAACACCAATAAGATGGAGATTCTCATCATATCTCAGGATAACAACAACGTTCTCCTCAACTCGCTATGTTCTTCCCAATTCGCCAAAATAAATGTTAATTACTCACCTTATGTGAGAGATCTAGGCGTTCTTCTAGATAACCAACTAAATCTAAAAAAAAATCATAAACAATACCACAAAAGAATGCTTTTACAAACTGCAAGTACTAAGAAATCTGAAACCACTCCTTCATTTCCAAGACTTCCGCATGGTACTTCAATCCATCATCCTGTCTAAAATCGATTATTGTAACTCCCTTCTTCTCGGTCTTCCTGCCAACACCACCAAACCCCTGCAGATGGTTCAGAATGCCGCTGCCAGGATTCTTACCAACACTAACAAAAGAGAACACATCACTCCCATCCTTTAGAACCTCCACTGGTTGCCCACCAAATACAGGATTCTCTTTAAAGTCCTCACAATGATTCACAAAGTCATTCACAACCTCACCCCCCTCAATCTTTGCATCCAATTGCGACCTCATACATCCTACAAATCTATCAGAAGGGCATAATAAAGGCATGCTGAATGCCCCCCCAGCAAAAACCCTCCTTAAGGAAGCGCACCTTATCCACAGCAGGTCCCCACAATGGAATGTGCTCCCTTCAGACCTCCGCCAAGAACCTTGCCCATTGCTGTTCAAAACAACCCTTAAAACTTGGCTTTTCAGCCAAGCTTTTCCAGAAACTTAACACTCCCTGACGTCAAGATTGGCAGTGACGTGCCGACGTTATGGTACAGTCTTTCCTTGATCTTACCATGGATCCTCCCCAGATTGCTTATATGCAACAGATCCAATTCCTTTATGACCTATTGCCCACCAGTAGGTTCAGATCACCCCTTTCTGAACCTATATCGTAAGTCATACTGTACATAGGTTTATCTCAAATGTACTCAAACGTATTCATTTAACCTGTACTCAAGGTTGTATTCGAATTACATGGCATTCAATCATTTTTCATGTACTCTATAGTTAAATATCGCACCCATAGTTCTTAAGTGAAGATATTTATAGTAGAGATGTGAATCGTGTCCTCGATCGTCTTAACGATTGATTTCGGCTGGGAGGGGGAGGGAATCGTATCGTCGCCGTTTGGGTGTTTAGAGTATCGTGAAAATCGTTAAAATCGGGAACCGGCACACTAAAACCCCCTAAAACCCACCCCGACCCTTTAAATTAAATCCCCCACCCTCCCAAACCCCCGCCACAAATGCCTTAAATTACCTGGGGGTCCAGCGGCGGTCCGTAGCTAAATCGGGGGATGGGGGAGGGCAGGAAAACCGGCACACTAAAACACCCTAAAACCCACCCCGACCCTTTAAATTAAATCCCCCACCCTCCCGAACCCCCCCAAATGCCTTAAATTACCTGGGGGTCCAGTGGCAGTCCATAGCTAAATCGGGGGAAGGGGGAGGGTAGGAAAACCGGCACACTAAAACCCACCCCCGACCCTTTAAATTAAATCCCCCACCCTCCCGAACCCCCCCCCAAATGCCTTAAATTACCTGGGGGTCCAGCAGCGGTCCGGAATGGTCTCCTGCAATTGAATCATGTTGTCTTCAGCCGGCGCCATTCTGCGCCGCCATTTTGCAAAATGGCGGCGCAAAATGGCGGCGGCCAATAGACCAACATGATTCGACTGCAGGAGGTCGTTCCGGACCCCTGCTGGACTTTTGGCAAGTCTTGTGGGGGTCAGGAGGCCCCCCCAAGCTGGCCAAAAGTCCCTGGGGGTCCAGCGGGGGTCCGGGATCGATTTCCTGCCGCGAATCGTTTTCCGTACGGAAAATGGCGCCGGCAGGAGATTGACTGCAAGAGGTCGTTCAGCCGGGGTTCCGGACCCCGGCTGAACCCCCAGGGACTTTTGGCCAGCTTGGGGGGCCTCCTGACCCCGGCTGAACAACATCCTGCAGTCGATCTCCTGCCGGCGCCATTTTCCGTACGGAAAACGATTTGCGGCAGGAGATCGCTCCCGGACCCCCGCTGGACCCCCAGGGACTTTTGGCCAGCTTGGGGGGGGCCTCCTGACCCCCACAAGACTTGCCAAAAGTCCAGCGGGGGTCCGGAACGACCTACTGCAGTCGAATCGTGTTGGTCTATGGCCGCCGCCATTTTGCGCCGCCATTTTGCAAAATGGCGGTGCAGAATGGCGCCGGCTGAAGACAACACGATTCAATTGCAGGAGGCCGTTCCGGACCGCCGCTGGACCCCCAGGTAATTTAAGGCATTTGGGGGGGTTCGGGAGGGTGGGGGATTTAATTTAAAGGGTCGGGGGTGGGTTTTAGGGTGTTTTAGTGTGCCGGTTTTCCTGCCCTCCCCCTTCCCCCGATTTACGATTTTTTGACGATAAATCGGGGGAATTGGTATTGTATCGTGGCCCTAACGATTTTTGACGATTTAAAATATATCGGACGATATTTTAAATCGTCAAAAAACGATTCACATCCCTAATTTATAGTTTATTTACTGTTCCCAAGCCCCAATTACTTGTATTACCTGTTCCTTGTATCGCTGCCATGCAACTTTTTAGTTTCAATGTAAACCGGTGTGATTTGTATTTTTTACAGGAACGTCGGTATAAAAAAGTTAAAATAAATAAATAAATAGATAAATAAACATCCTTGCTGGGCATGCTAGTGGACTGTGTGATTAGCAGGTATCGCCTCAGCTCTTGAGCTAGAATTAAATGAAGAAATCTGAGTGGATCTGGATACCATCACAGAAAGGTCCTTCGTTGTGCCCGGACTCACCAAACTGTTGGCCACCCTGCATTTCATGACAAGCAGTTCCTTCCAAACGACAGTAGGGGTTGTGGAAGGAATGTCGCAAACCATGTTTTCACGCTGTCAGAACTAGGTTATTGAAGCAGTCTGTGACTGCATTAGTGACTACATAGCATTTCTCATGACAAACAGGACGATGGACTTGAAGAGAGGCTTTTATGCCTTCGCACACTTCCCAATGTTCGGAGCTATCGACTGCATTCTTGTGGCCCTTGTACTACCCCGCGAGAGCGAGGAGATGTACCATAACAGAAAGCTTTTCCACTCCATCAATGAGCAATGGTCTGTGACACTTGAATGCACATCCTTGATGGGGTAGCCAGGTTCCTGGGAGCCGCACACATTATTTGTACTTAGGCAATCGGGGTTCTTTGACAATTTTGAGGACAGTCTGTACAGTAACAGATGGCTTGTAGGTAAGACACTCAATACAAAAAAAAGGAGGATATATGAAGTTCTCTTTATAATTGTTTAAAATACTAAATTGAACAACCTATCAACTA